>NW_005364671.1:444225-446169 GCF_000412655.1 Myotis brandtii
GAGGGAGGGAAGGAAGGAAGGAAGGAAGGAAGGAAGGAAGGAAGGAAGGAAGGAAGGAAGGAAGGGAGAAAGAAATATCTAGGTGCTAAGTGTGCTCATTGCCACTACAGTGCCATTGCTTCTATGCTCTATATGTGAGTAGAACTTGGAAAAATACACACACACACACACACACACACACACACACACCACTTTTACTTGAACATCATTTTTACTTTAAAGAACAATAAAATAACTATGCTTATTCATTCAGACTTGGGAATTAGACATTGTCCAGAAAATAAATGAACTGAGCCTGTTACTTCAAGGAAAATAACTAACAGTATTTGTAGCCAATGATAAAATTCAAGCTTTCAGGTAAATATTAGAATTTTGAAAAACCTGTATTCACCACCATGAACTTGACAACTTCCTAAACTTTTCAGAAAAAAATGGGTGGTGAGACTAACAAATGTTGTAGGGTGTGTTTTTTAATGTTGTATAATGAAATATGTCAACATTTGGTAGATCTGCATAACTCTGTGAATTAGTATTTTTTTCAAATAACCAATGCATGATGTTACAAAAACATAGATGGGTAAAATCTACTTTTAAAGTATAATATAGATCAAAGATTTTAATGGAACAGAGCACAAAAATTTACTGATATGGTTTCAGATTCCACATTGCAGCTAACCTTTAAGAAATTACCATTGTGGCCCTGACCAGGTAGCTCAGTTGGTTAGAGTCTTGTCCCAATATGCCAAGGTTTCTGGTTCAATCCCCAGTCAGGGCACATACAAGAATCAACCAATGAATGCACAAATAAGTGTAATAATAAATTTATAAAAAAAGAAATTACCACTTGTTGAATTTTGATATAGTATCAAAGAAATATTCACAAGTATCTGAAATGACTATTAAAATATTCCTCTCTTTTCTAACTACATATCTGTTAAGGACAGATTTTATTCATATACGTAAATTAAAACAGTATATCCCAACAGATTGAATGCAGAAGCAGATATGACCCAGTTGTCTTCTAGTAGATTGACTTTAAAGAGATTTTTTAAAATGTAAATAATGCTACTCTTCTTATTATGTTCTTTGTTTTGGAAAATTTGTGTGTTTTTCATTAAAATAAGTTATTTATGTTAACTTATAATGCGTTTATTATTATTTTGAATAATTGCTTAAAATGTTTTCTCAGTTTTAGTTTCTAAGATGATACCAGGTATACCAGTTAATAATGAGGATTTTTTTCAATAGATGGAATTACACATATGTTGATGTGCGATTTGATATGTATGTTTTTTGTTGTATTGACAGCAAGCTTCAAAACTTCATATGTCAAATTTGCTGAAGGTGTTAACATCATAGATATTTTCGCGCTTAAAAATGTCAAATTTCGTGCCAAAAAAAGAGCATTTGTGAGAAGTTTTAATTCATTACTTTATTTTGAAAAAAGTACTGCTGAAAGTTATTGTATACTGCCCTGACTGGTTTGGCTCAGTGGATGGAGCGTCAGCCTGTGGACTGGAGGGTCCCGGGTTCGAGTCTGGTCAGGGGCATGTACCTTGGCTGCGGGCACGGCCCCAGTGGGGGGTGTACAGGAGGAAGCTGATTGATATTTCTCTCTCATCGATGTTTCTAACTCTCTATCCCTCTCCCTTCCTCTCTGTAAAAAAATCAATAAAATATATTTTTTTTAAAAAAGAAAGTTATCGTATACTTCAGGAAGCTTATGGTGAACATGCTCCATCTCAAGGTACTTGTGAACACTGGTTTAAATGCTTTAAAAGTGATGAAATACAAACAAGAGGAGAAACCAAGATGGCGGCATAGGTTAACACCGGAGTTTGCTGCCTCGAACAACCACTTCAAAAATACAACTAAAAGACGGAACGGACATCATCCAGAACCACAGGAAGGCTGGCTGAGTGGAAGTTCTACAACTAGGAGGAA
>NW_005364671.1:447318-447995 GCF_000412655.1 Myotis brandtii
GTGAATCTAAGAATCAAGTGAATAAATAATCTGATTTACAGAATGAACTGGTGATTGTGGTGAATCAGGGACATAGAAAGGGAATAGACTGACTATTCTTGGCGGGGAGGGGTGAATGGGAGATGCGGGAAGAAACTGGACAAAAGTCGTGCACCTGTGGATGAGGACAGTGGGTGGGGAGTGAGGGCGGAGGGTGGGGTGGGGAACTGGGAGAGGGGAGTTATGGGAGGAAAAAAGAGGAACAAATCTGAACAATAAAGATTTAATTTAAAAAAAAAGGAAAATAACAGAAAATAACATAAAAAAAATAAAAAATAAAAGTGATGAAATACAAACAACATCCAGGTCAACCAAAAAAGTTTGAAGACCAACAATTACAAGCATTATTGGATGAAAATGCGTGTCAAACTCAAAAACAACTTGCAGAAAGATTAAACGTTGCTCAGCAAACAAATTCCGATCGTTTACAAGCAATGGGAAAGTTTCAAAGGAAGGAAAATGGGTGCCACATCAACTGAACGAAAGATAAATGGAAAACCGAAAAGTCATCAGTAAAATGTTGCTTCAACGGCATGAAAGAAAGTATTTTTTGCATCGAATTGTGACTGGCAATGAAAAGTGAATTTAATTTGAGAATCCCAAATGCATAAAATCATGGGTTGATCCAGGTCAACCAT
>NW_005364671.1:448077-462112 GCF_000412655.1 Myotis brandtii
CAGTGGTTCTCAACCTTCCTAATGCCGCGACCCTTTAATACAGTTCCTCATGTTGTGGTGACCCCTAACCATAAAATTATTTTCGTTGCTACTTCATAACTCTAATTTTGCTACTGTTATGAATCGTAATGTAAATATCTGATATACAGGATGTATTTTCATTGTTATAAATTGAACATAATTAAAGCATAGTGATTACTCACAAAAACAATATGTAATTATATATGTGTTTTCCGATGGCCTTAGGCAACCCTTGTGAAAGGGTCGTTCGACCCCCAAAGGGGTCGCGACCCACAGGTTGAGAACTGCTGCTCTAAAACCAGGTGAAACTGTTAATATTGATCGCTACCAACAACAAATAATCAATTTGAACCATGCTTTGATCATGAAAGACCAGAATGGGCCAGAAGACAAGGCAAAGTAATTTTGCTTCATGATAATGCTCCATCACACACTTCAAAACCAGTTAAAGACACGTTAAAACACAAATGTATGGGTGTTTCAGTTGTTTCCAGTATTTTGTATTACAAGTGATGTTGTAATTAATAATTTTGTGCATGTGTATTTTTCTAATGTTGTAGATATATCTTAAGGGTAAGTTCTTAGAAGTGGGATTTCTAGGTCAAAGGATAAATGCATGTGTAGTTTTGTTAGATATCACCAGACTCCCCTTCCAACAGGTTTGTCTCATCTCATTGCTACCATTGTCTCTCTCCCCTATCTACACATGTTTCTTGTCAAACCAAATACAATAAGAAATGTAACATTTTCAAGCCTATATAGTGGAAAAGCTTTGGAACCTAGCAGACCTGGGTTCAAATCCTGAGTAACTATTAGATATGAATAGAACGTGTTTTCTCATCAATAAAATGAGACTAATATCTGCCTTATATACAAGGAATTGCCACATAGTAGGTGTTCATTAAATGGTTTGTTATTATTATCAGATTATTTCTGGGCAAATAGCAGTGGTGGTCAGGGTTGATCAGCACCAATACATGGATTCTTTGGACTATCCTAATTGGAACTGCAGAGGAAGTTGATAATAAGAGAGAATATACAGAGCTGAAAATTTTGGGATTTATCTAGGGTACAAGAAGAAAACAGGTCACCTAAGCCAGAACAGAGGGCTAGAGCCAGATTCTGAAACCTAGTGTACAGAGCCAGGGATCTGGACAATGAGAGCACAGAACAGTTCATTAATTCAATCTGCTAATCAAGTATGTATTGAACACTACTATGTACCTACAAGAGGCTATATTCTGTGATAAGCAAGATACCATCTCTGCCCTTAAGGAGTTTAGATTCTACTGGCCGAAGTAGGTGAGAAAGTAGGCAATTATGATTTCAGGGGGTAAGCACAGTGTGCTATAGGAACACAAATCAGGAGCAAGATTTTTTAAGAGGAAGTGATACCTAAATGGAGACCTGATGAATAGCTAAGACTTAACTAGGTAAATGAGGTGGAGGGACGGGAAGGTAGTAGGTAGGGAGAGAACATGTTCCAGGCAGCAGCAATGGAATATGCAACAAGCTAGAAGCAAGAGAAAATATGGTGTGTCTGAAGAACAGAGAGAACAGTTTTGGCTAAGGCAGAGAGGACAAGGTGGGGGAGCAATGACAGTCAAGGCAGAGGCCAAATCAGGAAAGGCCACATAATAAAAAAACTTTGGATTTTATCTTATAAGCAATGGAAGCCATTAGAGCTTTTAAACTGGTCAGTGGCATTAACAGTTTTGATTTTAGAAAAGATCACTCTTAATTACGATGTAGAGAATAGATTAAAGGACACAAATTTGGAGACAGGGAAACCATTTATAAGTGTCTATTGCAATAATCCAGGCAAAAGGATGATGACTTAAATTAGGGTACGGTAGGGAGAATAGAGATTTTGGGAGGCAAAATCATCAAATTCATGATTGGATTGGTGTGTGAAAAAGAGGGAGAAGTCAAAGGTGACACTTGAGTTTCTGGCTTAGGCAACTTGGTAGTTCATGCTGTTAGGCAAAGAGTTGGCAGGGGAGGAGGAGCAGGCTTGACAGAAAAAATGATGAGTACTGTTTCAACATGTTGACAGATTAGTAAACTGAGGTTCAAAGAGGTGAAATTACTTGTCCAAGGTAACTGTAACTGACAGAGCTAAGATTCCAGCCCAAGTCTATCTGACTACAAATTTCCTTGTTGCTTCAGCACCACCACACCTCCTCCCACACTCAGTGTAGGAATGTGCACCAACCACCAGGGAGGGGAAAACCACTGGGAACATTTATAATATGAGTGAAATTCCTTCATGTAGGTCAAAATTGAATGAATAATAAAACAAGGGTATTTCCAGAAGCATAATTAACACTCTGTCCATGATGACACTCATATGTCATCCTCTTGTCCCAGAATGAAAGTATTAGGACACCCCTTGATATTGGGGAATGCTTATGATGCGTTTTTCCATAAGAATTACATATGAGGCAGCATGATATATGTAGTACAATGGAATGACCCTGGGTTAGAGACTGGACACCTGGGTTCTAATGATGTAAACATGGACTGGACTGAGGAGGAGAGTTGTTATTTAGGCATTTGAATCTCTGGGCCTTACCTCAGGGTGTCCAGTTCAGTCAGGGCTCCTTCAGCCCACCAGGCTATTCCATGCTGCCCACCATGTACAGAGACCATATAGTAGTATAGTGAAAAGGGCCTGTGTTTTGAAGTTAGCAGATCTGAGTTTGAAAGGGCGAGGGCTAGGCCGTCCATCTTGCCCCGGATCCTCCATTTTGGGGCAGCAGCCATTAGCCATGTGCTCAGCAAGGAGCTTCTTTCCGGAAGCCCAAGCCTCTGCTAGCCACACCTAGGATTTCTTTAAACTAACCAATGATAATCAGTTTCTTCCTGGAAGCCCAAGCCTCTGCTAGCCACACCTAGGATTTCTTTAAACTAACCAATGATAATCAAGGGAAGTGCGTGCCATAGACACAACCACATCCTGTGACACCAACTTGTGCCTGGCCAATCGGCAGGGCCCACAGTCCTCTCTCCTCCCCTTACTCCAACCCCCCTATAAAACCCCTCTCCCAAAGAGCTCGCTCTCTCTGCCTCCTGCCACTGCGTCGGCGAGTGTGGTGGACGGGGAGCTCGAGCTAGCTCGAATAAAGGCTCTTTTGCTTTTGCATCGGATTCGGCTGGCTCCCTGGTGGTCTTTTGGGGATCCTGAAATCTGGGCTTAACAAGTTCAATTCACAGCTCCACTAATTCCATGCTGTTTTCACTCTGAGTCTTGTTTTTTCTCATTTACATGGTACCTGATTATAAGAGTTACCAAGGAAGTGCCAGATACATGATAGGCACTCAAAGTTAATTATCTTTCCTTGTCTTTTCTCATATTTTTCACCTCAAACACTGTCTTCTATCTCTAGCTCTATGGCTCTAGAAAAGAGTTAACAGCTTCTTGATATCCTTTCTATTCTTTCCAATGTACATGTATCTATAATAATAAAAGCATAATATGCTAATTAGACTGGACAGCCAAACGACCTTCTAGAGAAGCTGGAGCTGCAAGGACCGAGCCCCTTGCACGAATTTCGTGCCTCGGGCCTCTAGTTCTTTCATAATCAGAAAACCAAATAAACAAAAAATATTTTTGGAGCACAGAGTAGCCCAGTCAAGCAGTCAGCATCCATTACAGCCCTATGACTCACAGCATTTATTTAGTTTGGGCGTGCTACACCCAAATTATGCATATGAGGGAATGATGTGAACTTAGGTGTGCATTCTCATGTGTATGTAAATTCATCTTCATTGTACAGACACTGAGCTCTATGACCCAAACACTATAGGACTAGAGTTGAAAAAAAGAGAATATTTTTGCTTAGTTTTAAATGTATTTGTGTGTGCATGTGTGTTTTGGCTGAGGGAGGAAAAGGGAAGGAAGGACTGGATTAATAGAATTGAGGCATAAGCCCTGGCCAGGTAGCTTAGTTAGTTAGAGCATTGTTCCCATATGCCAAGGTTGTGAATTCAATCCCCAGTCAAGGTACATAAAAGAATCAACCAATGAATGCATAAAAATGTGGAACAAAATCTCTCTCTCTCTCTCTCAAAAAAAAAATGATTTGAGGAATTTATGATCTGAAAGCACTGATGAGAGCCAATTGTTAAACACAGCCATTTTAAAAAGTTGTTTTTATAGTTTATATAAAAACTGATAATAAATAATACATAATAAATTATATAAAATAGTTAATACAGGCATCCCTTTGCACAGTTCTGAAATGCACAAATTTTAGTTACCATAGTTTCTTTTTTTAATGTTTTCATTGATTTCTTTAGAGAGAAGGAGAGAGAGAGAGAGAAACATGGATGTGAGAGAGAAACATCAATCAGTTGCCTTTCTTATACACCCTATCAGGAATCAGGCCAGTGACCTTTTGGTGCACAGGAAGACACTCAATCAACTGAGCCACATGAGCCAGAGCTTTAGTTACCACAGTTTAGTTAAATGACATCAGTCCCCCAACAGCACAATTCCAGTTTAATCACCGTGGATTAACTATAAGTAATTGCACAAAGTACAAACTTTGCTGCTATCTCTTCAATCCACAAATTATTATGTAAATAACAGATGCACATCATGATCAGTCATCAATCACTTCTTTCATAGTCGGTCAGTGATTGATAACTACATGTCTGTTATTCAATTCTAGCATAGACAATAAAGTATATAGAGTGTTGCCTCTTTTTCTACCAGTGATAAAACACCCCGTGACATTTTACAGAAATGAATAATCAAAAAATAAAGTTCAAATGGAGCAAAGAAACAAAAAAGTGATAAGGCTGGGAGTGAAACTTTAATTGAACCTAAATGGAATTAGAGAAGAAATAATTGAGCATGGGAATATTGACACTCCTTTCATTTGAAAGACTCTAGATGTGCAGCCAGAGGAACTTAGTGGAGGCAAACTTATTGGTGTAAATGAGGACAGTGGTTGTGACCAAAAGAATGAAGATGTCTTAGAGAAAGTAACTTCAGCAGAATACTTCATGATAAAACTTTTGGAGATACTTCACAATGTTGAAAGTGCAAAGAATAAAATGTTGAAAGCTGATTCAAAATTAAAAGAAATAAGACCATGTTCCAAGTATAGAAAATATGGTCATTCATATTGTAAGTTACACAATAAGACAAGTGCTGTTCACATTACTCTTGATAATTTTTTACAAAGAAATAAACACTTTAATTCTCAATGTTTTAAATATTTTAAATTATAGTGTGCTATATGCCACTCAATAGGAATAGTCTTTTCAATAAATAGTACTGGGGGAAAATAAATCCTATATAATAAAAGCCTAATATGATAAGTGTCCGGTCGTCCATTCAACCAATCAAAGTGTAATAAGCTAATGATATGCTAAGGCTGCTCAGCCACTCGCTATGATGTGCACTGACCACCAGGGAGCAGACGCTCCAACTGGTAGGTTAGCTTGCTGCTGGGGTCCAACTGATTGGGACTGAGTGAAGTCTAGAGCCTCCCACGGTCCCTCCCCGGATGGCCAACCTCCCGCGTCCCTCCCCAGACCTGTTCGTGCACTGGTGGGGCCCCTCAGCCTGGCCCGCACCTTCTTGCAATCTGCGACCTCTCGGGGTTTGTTGGAAAGCTGGTTTGGGCCCAACCTCTCGCGGCCCCTCCCCCCAGCCAACCTCCCGCCGCCCGATTGGCGCTGATCACCAGCCAGGCCGAGGGACCCCACCCGTGCACAAATTCGTGCACCAGGTCTCTAGTAAATAAATAAATAAATAGTGCTGGGACAACTTGATATCTACATGCAAAAGAATGAAGTTGAACCTTACCTCACACCATATATAAAAGTGAACTCAAAATTATCAAAGACCTATATGTAAAATCTATAAAACTCTTAGAAGGAAACATATATGTAAACCTTTGTGACCTTAGATAACACGGCAATTTCTTAAATATGACACCAAAAGTACAAGCAAATAAAGAAAAAAGTAGAAAAATTGGATTAAGTCAAAATTTTAAACTTTTGTGAAATTGGCCATAGTGGGAATATTTATACCACAGAAATTGGCAAATGCTACATACCAGGGCTTGATTTGTTAATTGTTTAGACTTAAGAAAATGATAGAGCAAATGTTAATAATGCAGATTAAACTTAAAATTATGTTGTATCTAGCCTGGCCAGCATGGCTCAGTGGTTGAGCATCAACCTATGAACCAGGAGGTCATGGTCTAATTCCCAGTCAAGGCAAATGCCCAGGTTGCAGATTGGATCCCCAGTGTGGGGTTTTGTAGGAGGTAGTCGATCAGTGATTCTCTTTCATTATTGATGCTTCTATCTCTCTCTCCCTTTCCCTTTCTCTCTGAAATCAATAAAAATATTTTTAAAAATTATGTTGTATCTAGAGCTATTACATTGTGAAAACACAGCAAAAATTGAGGAAATATTCTTCTAGCATTTGAAAACTATTATGTGATTCAGCAATAAGTCACTCATCTTATTGACAAATAAGTGAGGTACAATATATGTCTTTCGATTTCTTTTTTTTTGTTTTTTTGTTTTGCTTTCATTTTACCCATTAACATAAACTAAAATACTAACCAATATTCATGTCAGACCTATGCTCAGAGAACTGGTAATTAAAACATTTACCAGCACACCACTGGCTGGAAGGGATATCAATGATCCTTGTGACAAGTCCAAGGACCCAGACAAATGAATGGATGGATGGTCAATATTTGAATCACGTGCTATTCACATTACATTTTTAACACCACTTCCCTGGATATTCAGGAATATGAGTTTTCCATGACATGCTCAAGTGAGGACGGGCAGTGAAGATGTGTAAAACAGTTGTCATCAGTTTAATAAAAAGCCTTTCTCTTCAGGGTTCTAATAATGCTGTGTACCTACCCTGGGGAATGGAGGAGCCAGAAGAATCAGGACATAAGATCTGTCAGATTCCTCTCTCCTATCTGGGCAGACAGCAATAGAGCAGGCAAACAAGCCAGGTCTTATATTTGGACTTTTTTCTCTCCTCTCCTTACACCCTGAGGCATTGAAGAGATTGGGGAGATATTCAGGTTTCTCTCTTCAGTAAGGAGTAAACAGAGGCCTCACCTGATGGGAGAGGATCGGGTTAGAACTTGGCATACTGACCAAATCTCTCTTGTTGACCTCAATTACTTGGAACACTACTTCAATATTATTTTATTTACCCAGAGTCTCTTTGGGAGATGAACCACAGATTATCCTATATAATAAAAGGCTAATATGTAAATAGACCGAATGGCAGAACAACTGAACAACTGAACAACCAGTCGCTATGATGTGCACTGACCACCAGGAGGCATGTGTGGAACATGGTGGGTGTTGGCCGTGGCGGAATAGTGGAGCAGGTTAGCAGGGGCGCCAGACCAAGGCAGGGCACCAGTCACTGTCATAGGGGCGAGCCTCTGGTGGTTACTGAAATTCTTTGCTCCCTTGTGCCTCAATCCCGCCCAGTGCTCACACCTGCAGCCAGCGCCAGAGCCACCACTCGCACCCACTGCCAGTGCCTGGCACCAGTCCTACCATTAGTGTATGTGAGTGGCTGCTGGCCCTGATTGCCCCTGAGGACTTCTCCACCTCCCCCTGCTCCTGAGGGGTGATCGGAGCAGCAGCCACCGCTTGTACCCGCTGCTGGTTCTGGCCCCAATTGCTCCATGCCGTCAGTGGGTGCAAGCAGGGCTGGCGCCGTCAGCATGTGGGAGCCATGGTGGTGGGAGCAGGGCTGCTGGCAGACAGGGGACAGGGGGCCGTGGCGGGAGGGGCCAGGCGTGGGCGGGGAGGATGGGCCAAGACCCACCCCTGTGCTCATGGCAGCCTCGTGGCCCACAGTTCCTTTCAAGGTGCATGAATTTGTGCACTGGGCCCTTAGTTAATAATAATAGACATTTACATATAACCCTTTATAATTTATGAGGCTTTTGTGAATGTACCATCTTGTTTGAGTCCCATAATAGCCCCATATGATGAGCAGAGTAGGGGTTAGTAAACCTATTTTACAGATGAGGAAATAAGGCTCAGAGAGACAGGGTGCCCAAGTTCATGGAGCCAATTTCAGGACTGGAACCCAGGTATGATGTCACAAAATTTAGTTGTCTCCCATGGCACAAAAGCATTATAGCCCAGGCCTGGAAATATTCAGAGAATTATTAGTAGTGATAGTTATTAATAAAAAAAATAGCTACCATTTATGAGCACTCAGTGAATCTCACTGCACTAAGTGCTTCATATGCCTTCTCTTTTAATCTTCATAACACTCTTTTGAGGTTGATGCTAATTTCTCCATTTACTTTGGAAGAACCCGAGGTTCAGAAAGTTAAAAGAATCTGTCCTGGATCACACAGCAGGTGCCAGAGCAAAGATCTGAACCCAGATTTCAGTTTTCCAAGATCATACTCGTAAATGTTTAAGATAAATGAATGGCCCCTGTCACATGAGACAATCTTTTTGTTAACTGTGGAATATTTCCTGTGTCTGGTACGAGTATAATAAGTAAAGAAAGGAGAAAGAGAAGAAAGGAAACTAATTAGATCCTTTTACATTGGGATATTCTGTACGAGATGAAGTCCATGTGGGGAAAGTGTGCTTTTGCGTAGAGGAAGGGGATTAAATCTCACTTCTGCTCCCACATAACAACCTCTTAAATCCCTGGATATAGCCTGCTTCTGAGAAAACTGGAGACGGGCAGAATTGACCCTCAGATTCTAGGCTCTTATTCCTCCCTCTGTACCCCCTTTCTCCTCTAGGTGCTCTCTTTTCTCTTAAAAGCATGCTTTTGGGAAAGGATCTTCTATCAGTCACTTTTACTTTGGCATGGATTAAAGAGAAGTACGTTCCAATAAGGCTGGGGTCCTAAATTCTGCCTCTCACTGCTGTGTGGCCCTTGGGCAAATCACTGCTCCTCTCTGAGCCTGTTTCCTTATTCCATGAAATACTAGACATAATTTCTGAGGAGCCTGCTAGTTCTGATCTTATGGGATCATAACATCATGATGTTATGAAATTTTATGGATCAGAACTTATTAGTCCCCACAATTCCAGGTTCCTGACACAGAGTAGATCCACCAGAACTCTTTTTAAAAATTAAATCTTTATTGATGAAATTATTACATATGTTCCCTTTTTCCCCCATTGACCCTTTCTAGCTTGCCCCCACCCCCCACCCCAGGCCTTAACCACCCTGTTGTCTGTGTCCATGGGTTATGCAAATATGCATAAAAGTTCTTTAATTGATCTCTTCCTAACCGCCCACTCTCCCCTGCCTTCCCTTTGAGATTCCACAGTCTGTTCTATGCTTCTATGTCTCTGGATCTATTTTGTTCATCAGTTTATTTTGTTCATTAGATTCCATATATGAGTGAGATCATGTAATACTTGTCTTTCTCTGACTGGCTTATTCCACTTAGCATAATACTCTCCAGGTCCCTCCATGCTGTCTCAAAGAGTAAGAGATCCTTCTTTTTCACTGCTGCATAGTGTAAATTCCATGGTGTAAATGTACCACAGCTTTTTTATCCACTCTTGCCTACCTAGTGAGATAAGGCTCAACAGGTAGAATGTCATCAACTGCTGTTCCCTCCCTGCTTCCTGCTCCCTCCTCGTCCACTCCCTCCTCTTCTGCTCCCCCACAGTTTCAAATGACTAGAAGCTCCTAGGTTTCAGATTCATTTTCTTCTATCCATTTGAGGAAGGAGACCCAGCATCCACCCTTGGTCCTCACACTCACACTCTGAATTTAATTTGAGGGAAGCATCTTCCTGCCTTAAAACATCTCCTCTAACCACAGGGAGAAAGTGAGATGTTGATGAAAGAGCAAGAACTTTGGAGTAAACAGGCTTGGATTTGAATCCTGGCCCTGCCATTTTACAAGCTCTGTGACCTTGGGCAGGTTACCCTTCCATCTTCAGATGCCCAGGCCCTGTATGCTGTGAAGATTAAAGAAAAATGTATAACCTCCTTTCACTTAGGAAAAAGATCATATTAGCAATAGAATATCCCTCTGTTTGCTTCCTATGAGATTTTTAAAAATGAGGTGATGCCATCTAATAGTTTATTTTCTTTAAAAAAATGCAATGCATAATATTTATTCCTAATCATAATTACTGTGAAACGCATGTTTACTATCATTATAATTACAGTTATTGCTGGTAAGTCCAGTGACTCGTCTCAGAAGGTTCTGAATTCTCTCTAAAGTAGATATGATTTAAAACTCTCTCCTGCTTAAAAGTATTCTGTGGCTTCCCGTGACCTACCTAATACCAAGCCCAAACTTTATAGTGTCACTCAGAGTTCTTAACGCTCTGGTCCCAACCTGTTTTTGCAGTCTGGAGTCTCTAGTATATATAGTTTAAAAGTCTAAGATTTGGAATTTTACCTCAGCCACTTAACATGTTTCCTTCTCTGTAGTATTTGGAAAGTAATTTCTTCCTTATAGATTAAATAATAGTAGCTTATGGTAACTACTCATTATTGCAGTTACTAAGTGCTAGCTAGTGTATAAGAATTTGACAAACCTATTTAATCCTGACAAGAGCCCTATGTAATGTTTTTGGGGGGGAAGGGAGGGGGGCCGTGAGAAAACTGAAACAGAGAGGTTAAATTGTTATCAAATAAAAACAGACTTAAATGAAGGTCTAGCTGCCATCACAGTTCAAGGTGTCAACCATTGTGCTATTAAGCCTCCCTTGGGGACATATGTTTAAAAGGACTGTGTACACAGTAAGGCTGTGAACAATGGCTATTAATCACTGTCATCACCTCCTCCTTCTTTGGATCCAATGCTCTGATTACACAGAGCAATTTACCATTCCCAAAGGTACTTTTACAGCTCTATGCCTTTGCTCATTTGTTTTCTCTGCCTGAAGTGCTCTTATTTTCCTTTCAAAATTATACTCTTGTCCTAGACGGTTTGGCTCAGTGAGTAAAGCGTGAGCCTGCGGACTGAAGGGTCCCGGATTCAATTCTGGCCAAGGGCACATGCCTGGGTTGTGGGCTCCAGTGTGGGGCGTGCAGGAGGCAGCCAATCAATGATTCTTTCTCATCGTTGATGTTTCTATCTCTCTCCCTCTCCCTTCCTCTCTGAAATCAATAAAAATATATTAAAAAAAGAACAAAGCCATTTTCTTATTAAAAAAATTATACTCTTTTCATGAGACCCCAGTAGGAGATCATCTACTCTGTGAAGTCTTTCTTAACACACTGGCATAAGCCACATCTCCTCAACAGTGGGTGTTAAGACCTCTATCTTTTCCCCCTTGGCCCTTTCCACTTGGTAAATGTTCAATAGATAATTGTTGAACTCACTAATCTTAAATAATATATTGCAAATTCACTGAAACCAATCAAGGGAGTATTCTTTCCAAAGGGTCTTCAAGTATGCCAGGCAAAATCTAAGGTGATTGTTGGGTGATGCTTAGGAGAAAAAGCAGTGTAATTCAAGGCACGTCCAATAGGTGGCATAATAAGCATGGACAAAGCAGCTAGGGACAAGCTCCTTTGAAAACGGAGGGATAATAACCGTAACAAATATTTGCACAACGTTCATAAAGCTCTTTTGCATACATTATTGACATGAATTTTTATCCCCATTTTATTTATTTATATTTTATATATTTTAATTGATTTTAGAGAGAGAGAAAGAGAGAGGGAGAGAGAGAAACATCGATGAGAAACACCAACATCCATCTGCTGCCTCCTGCACATCCCCTGCTGGGGGTCAAACCAGCGACCTCTTGGTGCATGGGTCGATGCTCAACCATTGGGCCACACCAACTGGGCATGATGGTGTATTCTTGATGTAGTTTGTTTTTATCTCAGTTTTCAACCTTATCCTGTGTTAATAGTGGATTTATTGTGCCTCAGCAAAAATACCCCATGCTCGATCCCAGGCCTGGGAGTATATGATATATACTCTTCTACACCTTGCTTTTTTCACTTAATAATATATCCCAGAGATTATACTGTATGAGTGATTTTCAACCTTTTTCATCTGATGTCACATATAAGCTAATTATAAAAATTCTGCAGCACACCAAAAATATACTTTTTGTCAATCTGGTTAATTCACACCAGGCAGCTATTGTTATGTTGACTGTTGTCATTTTTTTTTTTTACTTGACAATCTAAGGGAAAAGAGGTCAGTGCCCCTGCTTAATAGTCAGGTATTGCATGTTTTAAAAATTATTGTAGCACACTGTGCTATATCAATATATTGAGATCTTCCTTTCTTTAATTTATGGCTACATACCTCATTGGTTATATATCCTGTTTCCCTAGTATGTAACATCTATAATAGGCACTCAGTATTTATTGAGGAAGTAGGCGACCTGCCCACACACAAGAAAAGAAGAAATGAATGGGAACAATTGAGTGGAAGAGCAATGTATGGCCTAGATAGGATAAATTTGTAGTCAGGCAGACTTGGGATACAAATCCAGCTCTCCTGGTAGTCAGGCATAGTGGTTAAGCAAACAAGCTCTGAAACCAGAGAACCTAGGTTTGACTCCACCACATATTTAGCTGTATTTCCTAGGGAAGTCTATTAAAGCAATTGTGTTTCAGTTTCCTCATTTGTAAAATGGAAATAATAAGATCACCTACTTCATAAGGTTATTGTGAGAGCCCAGTAAATATTAGTTATGCTTTATACATAGAATTCAATAATACTTAATAGCTATAATTTTTCCAAATGTCAGTTTCTGCATATGTAAAATAGGGCTAGTAATACCCATTCAACAGGGAGGCTGTTGAGGACTGAGTTAGCATAGTAACTAGCACAGAGCAGCAATCAATAAATGGTGGCTATTCAAGCTGGGGGGGCAGAGGAGGAACATGATTACTGGGAGAATTTTTGGTACTATAAGCTCCCTGTGGATTGAATTGTTTATCTTGTTCACTAACTCAAGCCCAAACACAATACCTGTCACATTGGCTTTGGGGTTAGAAGAGTCTATTATGTTGTATTTTTAAAAATATATATGTTTATTGATTTCAATGAGAAGGAAGAAGGAGAGATAAAAACATCGATGAGAGAGAAACATCGATTGGCTGCCTCCTGCACAACCCATACTGGGGATGGAACACACAACCTGGGCATGTGCCCTCCCCTATCCCATCTCACATTAGATTATTATTTTTTAAAAGTAAAGCAGCCCTGGTCATCGTGGCTCAGTGGTTAGAGCATTAGCCTGTGCACCAAAGGGTCGCTGGTTTGATTCCCAGTCAAGGCCAAGGGTTGCAGGTTCCAACCCAGGGGTGTGTGTTGGGCTGGGGGGGGGGGAGGCATTCAATCTATGTGTCTCTCTTGCATTAATGTTTCTCTCTCTCCCCTTTCACTCTACCTTCCCCTCTCCCCTCCCTTCTACTCCCTCTGAAAATCAATGGAAAAATATCTTCGGGTGAGAATCAACAACAACAAAAAAGTAAAGCAGATGTCTGCCCAAGTATGTATACATTACCAAAAACAAAATTTTTAAAAAGATTTTTTTTTGGAGAGCATTATGCTAAATGAAACAAGCCAGTCAGAGAAAGATAAATATCACATGATCTCACTCATTTGTGGACTATAATGAACAACATAAACTTATGAACAAAAATAGATACAGAGACAGAAAAGCAGCAAACAGACTGCCAAACTTCAGGGGGAAGGTGGGGGAGGGGGTAAGAGATCAACCAAAGGACTTACATGCATGCATATAAGCATAACCAATAGACACAGACACTAGGGGAGTGAGGGCTTGTGCTGTGGGCTGCGGGTGGCTGGGGAGAGGTCAATGGGGGGAAAAGGAGACATATGTAATACAATGTGTAATATTTTAAACAATAAAGAATTTAAAAATATATATCCTATCTAATAAAAGAGAAACATGGTAATTAGCCGTACCTCCGCTACCCTTCCCATTGGCTAATCAGGGCGATATGCAAATTAACTGCCAGCCAAGATGGCGGCCGGCAGCCAGGCAGCTTGAAGCGAACAGGA
>NW_005364671.1:463628-482737 GCF_000412655.1 Myotis brandtii
AAGGGCCCCCCCCCCCCCAAGTGCACAAATTTTTGTGCACCGGGCCTCTAGTATATATATATTTATTGATTTAAGAGAGGAAGGGAAGGAGAGAGAGAAACATTAATGATGAGAGAGAATCATTGATTGACTGCCTCCTGCACACCCTACACTGGGGATTGAGCCCACCCTGGCCAGGAATCAAACCGTGACATCCTGATTCATATAGTGTCAGACATGCATGGCAGTCTGACAACTCCCTCAGCCTATTCCAGTTCCCTGCTTATATTCTCTTACATAGGTATTCCCCCTAATAAAATCCTTGCATTATTAAACCCATTTTGTCTTCGAAACAGGACTTTTAACGTGCCTGAAGATCAGTATATGCAAACTTGAGAGTTTAAATAAGCCAAATTAAATTCTTCTAATTCGTTGAGCAAGGTCATCAGCGACATAAAAGTGACTATGTAGCTTAGTAAATTAGAGGTCATGATTGGGTGATGTTGTGGGGGATAAAGCACAATCAAAGCTGTAAAAAACACATCCTAATGCTTTGGGATGAAGTTCTATTTTATTAGGTCCAGGCAATAAGGTTAAGGAAATTACTCTCACAACCAATTGCCAAGTGAGTTTCATTGTTCTGCTTTATTGCCACCACCCCACAGCCTCCCTCAAGTAAAGGCAGATAAAAGGCAAAGGTAGAATTCTCTTGTGCCCTTTATGAATGTCAGGGCTGGGTGGCCTTGGTGCAGGCAAACAGTGCCTCTGGCAAATAGCAGAGAGCTTTATTGAGGAAACATGCAACACTGAACATCTCATTGTCCTATTTGCTGTCTCATTTGCTTCAGGAGTTGGGGGTGGGCAAAATACCCAATACCACTGTAAGGTTAATTAGATAAAATGAGTACTGGGGAAGTTTATCAATGGCTAGATTCTGGCTTCTTGGATTCAGTCATGGTCAAGATAACCTGACCTTGGTGGTCAGACATTCCACAAAGAATATACAAGATATGAGTGTTCTTTTTTTTTTTTAAGTAATGAATAATTTTTTAAATATATTTTATTGATTTTTTACAGAGAGGAAGGGAGACAGAGAGTTAGAAACATCGATGAGAGAGAAACATCGATCAGCTGCCTCCTGCACATCTCCTACTGGGGATGTGCCCGACCAAGGTACATGCCTTTGATGGGAATTGAACCTGGGACCTTTCAGTCCGCAGGCCAACGCTCTATTCACTGAGCCAAACCGGTCAGGGCGATATGAGTGTTTTTATACTCACTTTATAAAAGCAAAAAGTCACACCCTCACAAACATTTTTTGTTATCTACAGAAAGAAATTTTGATTTTTTTATTACTTGGTATATATTGCAAAAATTAAGATGTATTAAAATCCAACATATAGTGTTTAGTCAGAATGGAAGCCTTATAGTCAAAATAGAAGCCTGACATTTGAGGATCAACTTTCCCCATATATTTCAGAGTGACTAGTCTCTTATTGAATGAAGTGGCGAAAACTAGATTTGAATATATGTCTAATTCCCAAACCCATTTTATTTTTACTTAGCCATCAGTCCTTTCTCTCTCTCTCTCTTTTTTAAGATTATTATTATTATTTAAATCCTCATCCAAGGATATTTTTTCCATTTATTTTTTTTAGAGAAAGTGGAAGAGAGAGGGAAAGACAGAGAGAAACATCAATGTGAGAGAAACACATCGATTGGCTGCCTCCCCCATGGCTCCGAACAGGGACCAGGCCTGGGAGGAGCCTGCAGCCGAGGTACTTGCCCTTGAGTGGAATCAAAACCGGGACCCTTGACTAGTACATGCTTCACGAAGAGTGTGAAATGTAAGCAGCCTAGGAGGACTGGGAAAACCTAGATGGGAAGTGGGGAGAGGTAGATGAAGGAATACACAGGGCATGGACAAGAACCAGGGGTTTTGGCTGCAGCAGAGGGTGTGGTCTTTGATCATGACATTCTAGAAGCTGGATCAGATTAGGGGTAAAAGATGAAATAAGTAAATAAGTAAAGAAATGAATACTGGGAGAAACCAAGATGGCGGCATAGGTAAACACCGGAAATTGCTGCCTCGCACAACAACTTCAAAAATACAACTAAAAGCGGAAACCGGTTTGGGTCAGTGGATAGAGCATTGGCCTGCGGACTGAAAGGTTCCAGGTTCGATTCCGGTCAAGGGCATGTACGTGGGTTGCAGGCACATCCCCAGTGGGAGATATGCAGGAGGCGGCTGATCGATGTTTCTCTCTCATCGATGTTTCTAACTCTCTGTCTCCCTTCCTCTCTGTAAAAAATCAATAAAATATATTTAAAAAATTATTCATTACTTAAAAAAAAAAAAGAACACTCATATCTTGTATATTCTTTGTGGAATGTCTGACCACCAAGGTCAGGTTATCTTGACCATGACTGAATCCAAGAAGCCAGAATCTAGCCATTGATAAACTTCCCCAGTACTCATTTTATCTAATTAACCTTACAGTGGTATTGGGTATTTTGCCCACCCCCAACTCCTGAAGCAAATGAGACAGCAAATAGGACAATGAGATGTTCAGTGTTGCATGTTTCCTCAATAAAGCTCTCTGCTATTTGCCAGAGGCACTGTTTGCCTGCACCAAGGCCACCCAGCCCTGACATTCATAAAGGGCACAAGAGAATTCTACCTTTGCCTTTTATCTGCCTTTACTTGAGGGAGGCTGTGGGGTGGTGGCAATAAAGCAGAACAATGAAACTCACTTGGTAATACTTTAAGCCATAAAACAACAACAACAACAACAAAAAACCCCCAGGACCCTTGGGTCCACAGGCCAATGCACTATCCACTGAGCCAAAACAGCTAGGGCATTCAGTCCTTTCTCAATCCTATGCATATTAGTTTATGAAAAGAGTAAATGCTAGAAAGGAAAATAAAAGCTGTCATTTTTGGGCAAAGCTAAAGCACAGCCTTCCATAAATATTTAATAACAATGGTAGTGATCCAGCGGTGCAGTATTTAACCATCAGAAGAAGGGTGGACTTATTGTGACAATGGGAGCCAGGAGAATCTGGCTGACAGGGATTTTTGAGATGGTTCAAAGAACATAGTGTTCTTGGGGCCAATATATTAGTAGATAGACTGCCCATCTATATATATAAAAAGCACATGGCCATAACACCGTAATGACCAAACAACTGGTCACCAGGAGGTGCATTGATGGGTCTCGCCGGCGTAGTGGGTATGGGGTCCCACCTTGTGCGGCAGATCTGGGGTCATGACCCCGTGGTGGGGCAGTGGAATCTGGGGTTCTGCCCCTGTGGCGGTGTGGTGGACACTGGGGTTTCGCGCAATTTCGCGCGCTGGGCCTCTAGTTATATATAACTGAAAGAGATCAAGAATGGGTGGCAGCCAAAAGGCAAATGCTGGGTAATTCTACTTAAATGAGGAATCTAAAGTAGTCAAATTCATAGAACAGAAAGTAGGATAGTGGTTGCTGGGGGCTGGGGACAGGGGAAGATATGGAGTTGTTTAATAGGTATAGTTTCAGGTTTTTTTTATTAACCCTATTTTTATTTATTTTTATTATTCATTTTTACAGTTTACATTCAACATTATTTTGTATTAGTTTCAGGTGTACAGCATAGTGGTTAAACAATCATATACTTTACAGTGTTCCCCCTGATATTTCCAGTACCCACCTAGCATCATACATAGTTATTAGAATTATTATTGACTATATTCCCTATTTGTAGTTTACATCCCCATGACTGCTTTCTAACTACCAATTTGTACTTTTTAAAATTATTATAGACTAGAGGCCCGGTGCATGAAATTTGTGCAGGGGGGTGGGGTGTCCCTCAGCCCGGCCTGCACCCTCTCCAATCTGGGACCCCTTG
Source organism: Myotis brandtii (assembly GCF_000412655.1). Taxonomy (NCBI): domain Eukaryota; kingdom Metazoa; phylum Chordata; class Mammalia; order Chiroptera; family Vespertilionidae; genus Myotis; species Myotis brandtii. The sequence continues at coordinate 467,499 of NW_005364671.1, forward strand.
GGGGATGTCGGACTGCCAGTCGGACATCCCTCTCACATTCCGGGACTGCTGGCTCCTAACCACTTGCCTGCCTGCCTGTCTGTCTGATTGCCCCCAACTGCTCTCCCCTGCTGGCCTGATCTCGCCCCCAACTTCCCTCCCCTGCAGGCCTGATCTCACCCCCAACTGCCCTCCCCTGCAGGCCTGATCTCACCCCCAATTGCCTTTCCCTGCAGGCCTGATCTCGCCCCCAACTGCCCTCCCCTGCCGGCCTGGTCACCCCTAACTGACCTCCCCTGCCAGCCTGGTTGCACCCAACTGCCCTCCCCTGCAGGCCTGGTTGCCCCCAACTGCCCTTCCCTGCAGGCCTGGTCACCCCTAACTGCCCTCCCCTGCTGGCCATCTTGTGGTGGCCATCTTGTGACAACGTAGGGGAGGCCATCTTGTGACGACATTGTGGTGGCCATCTTGTGACGACATCACACGACGACTCCCTACTGGGAATCGAATACATAGCCCGAGCATGTGCCCTGGCCAGAATCAAACCAGCAACTCTTTAGTGCATGGGATGACACTCATCCAACTGAGCCACACTGGCCAGGGCCCAATTTGTCCTTCTAATCATTTCACCTCTTTCACCCAGTCCCTCAGGCCACTCCACCCCCTGGCAACCATCAGTCCATTCTCTGTGTCTAGGACAGTGATGGCAAACCTTTTGAGCTTGGCATGTCAGCATTTTGAAAAACCCTAACTTAACTCTGGTGCTGTGTCACATATAGAAATTTTTTGATATTTGCAACCATAGTAAAACAAAGATTTATATTTTTGATATTTATTTTCTATATTTAAATGCCATTTAACAAAGAAAAATCAACCAAAAAAATGAGTTTGTGTGTCACCTCTGACACGCGTGTCATAGGTTCACCATCACTGGTCTAGGACCACTCTTGGCACCAAATGTCTTGGGTTAGGTTCCCTACAAGTAGAACCTGAGAGAGAGATTCTGGTTCGAGTGACTTATTGAGGGATTTACTGTTAGGAGAAGATGATAAAAGCAGCATAGGAGAGAAAAACTAAGGAAGAGCATGGATTCAAAAACTCAGCTTTTGTGTTTTGAATTCATGCTGTTTCCACAGGGAAACTCTGAAATAAATTAATCTCTTGAGATAAGGGACTATGTCAGACAGTCATTGACAAGCCTTCTCCCCATTTCCCTTGCCCCAAAGAGAGATGGCTCCTTTTTCGTTGAGGGCAAATTTCTAAGAAGTGGACAACTGTAAGTTGTTATCAACCAACACTGGCAATAGCTGGAAAATGAGTACATCTACTGGTAAAAAGAATTTGGATGTGACACCACAGCATCCCTCATAAAAAATACATATTTTCTGCCATAACTGGTTTGGCTCAGTGGATAGAGCGTTGGCCTGTGGACTGAAGGGTTCGGGTTCGGTTCCGGTCAAGGGCATGTGCCTTGGTTGCGGGCACATCCCCAGTGGGGGGTGTGCAGGAGGCAGCTGATCGATGTTTCGCTCTCATCGATGTTTCTAGCTCTCTATCCCTCTGCCTTCCTCTCTGTAAAAAATCAATAAAATATATATTTTTAAAAAAATACATATTTTCTTAAGTAATGGAGGACTGCATATATATATTCTTCATGTTATCTATCTATCTATCTATCTATCTATCTATCTATCTATCTATCTATCTATCTATAAAGTCTAATATGCAAAGTGTCCCCTCGGGAGTTCAACTGACTGGGAGTTCAACTGACCGGGAGTTAGATTGCTCACTTTGATGTGCGCTGACCACCAGGGGGCGGTGCAGAACGAAGGAAGGCCCCGGCTGGCAGCTGGCAACCGCTAGGGACCCTACCCGTGCACAATTTTTGTCCACTGGGCCTCTAGTCTTCAAATAATAATACATGTTTACAATTCCTTACCCACAAGTCCAAACCCCAACTAAATTCAAAATGGCTTGGAAAAAAAGTAGATTTTTAATAAATTTGGTACAAACTCTACAGATATATACAAGAGTTGGATTATAGAGTATTATTTCAGATTCAGCTGGGGGTGTTACTTATATATGTCCTCTATTACACTTTTGATTTTTTATTTTAAAAATATTTTTATTAATTTCAGAGAGGAAGGGAGAGATGGGAAGTGGGGACATAGAACTATAAATGAGAGAGAATGGATTGGCTGCCTCCTGCACGCCCCCTTTTGGGGATCGGGCCCGCAACCTGGGCATATGCCCTTGACTGGAATTGAACAGGGGAACCTTTACTCTGCAGGCCAACGCTCTATCCATGCAAATATTTTCTTATATTCTACGGGTTGCTCTTTTACTCTCTTGATAGTGTCCTTTGATGCGCAAGATTTTAATTTTGATGCAGTCCAGTGTTGTTGTTTTTCTTTCTTTCTTTTTTTTTTTTTTTTTAGGTAGTCCTATTTTTTTCTTCTGTTGCCTTAGCCTTTGTTGTCATATCCAAGCAATCATTGCCAAATTCAATGCCACAAAGCTTCCTTCTATCTTCTAAGAATTTTAGTCTTACATTTAGAACTTTGATCTATTTTGAGCTAAATTTTTCTATGGTGTAAGACAGTGATTCCCAAAGTGGGCGCTACCGCCCCCTGGTGGGCGCTGCAGCAATCCAGGGGGGGCACTGATGGCCACAGGTGCATTTGTTTTAACTTTTTTTGTATTACCTTTCTATTCTGAGTTCAATAAATAGTTTCATAATTTCAAACTTCAATGTTTCTAATTTACACCTTTCTTTACTATATTTTACGAAAAAGGTAGAAACATTAATACATATATCTTTCTGTTTAATTGCTATTAAAATTTAAAAAAAATTAATTTCCAGGGGGGGCTAAGTAATATTTTTTCTGGAAAGGGGACGGTAGGCCAAATAAGTTTGGAAACCACTGGTATAAGATAAGGGTCTAACTTCATTCTTTTGTATGTGGATATCCAGTTTTTTCAATACCATTTATTGAAAAGACCATTCTTTCCCCATTGGATGGTCTTGGCAACCTTCTGAATGGGAAAAAATATTTGCAAATTACATATCTGATAAAGGATTAATATCCACAATGTATAAATAACTACAACTCAACAAAAAACCCAACCTAATTCAAAAATGAGCAAAAATCATTTGACTATACATGTAAGGGTTTATTTCTGAGATCTCTAGTCTATTCTATTGGTCTATGTCTGTCTTTATTCCAGCATGTTGTCTTGCTTTCAGCACTAAGTTTTGAAGCAAGTCCTCCAACTTTGTTCTTTTTTTTTTTTTTCCAGCTGCTTTGGATATTTGAGGCCCCTTAAAATTCCATATAAATTTTAGGATTGGGTTTTTCTATTTCTGCAAAAACTTTTTTGGGGTTTTGATAGGAATTGCATTAAATCCCTAGATAATTTTTTACTAGTACTTATATCTTAGCAATATTAAGTCTTCCATTTTATTCCATGAAATGTCATTTTATTTATTTATGTCTTAATTTCTTTGGGAAATATTTTCTAGTTTTCTCTGTACAAGTCTTTTGCCTTTTTTGGTTAAGTTTATTTCTAAGTATTGTATTCTTTTTGATGTTATTTTAAGTGGAATTGTTTTCTTAATTTTCTTTTTGGATTGTTCATTGTTGGTGTAGAGAAGTGAAATTGATTTTTGTGTTGGTTTTGTATTCTGCAATGTTGCTGAATTCATTTATTCTAACTTTTTTTCTGGACTAGTTTGATTTGTAAACACAGAAAAAGTGTGGCTTCAGGATAAATTCATCACCACCTTGTTCAAGTTTATAGAATATTTTCTTTGACAAGGTGTCCCTAAAAGGTGGCAACATTTTGAGAAGAAATGCCGTTGTCAAGGAGCTCAACATATGTAACCTAAGAATTTTTGGCCTAATACTGCCATCAAAGATCTGGAATATATACGAAATTTACAAATCATACTTAAAAAAAAACACCCCACCTCATTTCATGAATAATCCTGAAGATAGGTTTGACTTTTGGGCTAATATTGAGTGATATATGATGAGGATATCTGTCTAGATAGAGGCACATACACATAATTTTCATTTCAATAAACATTTGTTTAGTGATGTGTGGTGATGCTTAGACTTTGGAATTTGATAGATCTAGATTAGAATCCTGGTTTTCCCACAAATTAGTTGTGTGACCTTTGGCAACTTTCCTGAACCATTTTTTGTTCCTCTTTAAAGGTAGGATTATAATACCTGCCCCACTAGAATTATGGGACTTAACTGATAACTCTTCAACAGTATTTATTAAGTGTTAGTTATTATGATCATGAGTAGACTACATGTTGGGCATTTTACTAGATGTTAGGGATAAAAGATGTATGACATGGCATCTGCCATCAAGGTACTCATGATCTAGATGGGAAATGTATTTAAAAAATCAAATAACCTTTATATTATACTATGGTATCAATATGTGCAAAGGAACAGAAGCTTGAAACAGAATGGTGCTTTTTTTTTTTTAGTGACAGCTTTTTTTTTTTAAATTATTACTTTAATGATTCCACTTCCCCTTTATAAATAAACTAGAGGCCTGGTGCACAAATTCATGCACATTGGGTCCAGCCAGCCCACCCTGATGGGGGCCCATTGGGCCAAGCCAACAGGGTGGGGGGCTGTGGGCAGTTGGCCCCTAGCCAGCCCCACTCCTGATCAGGGTGTTGAGGGCCTATGAGGGGCTGGGCCAACCAGGCAGGGGGCCGATCGGGGCCCGGATCAGGCTGGTTGGCTGCTGCAGTGCGTGTCATAGCCACGTGTCATTCTGGTTGCTCTGGTCGTTTCACCATTCTGGTCACTGGGCTTTTATATATATACTAGAGGCCCGGGGGACAAAAAATTTTGCACTCGGGGGGGGGGGGGGGGGAATGGGGGGTTCCTCAGCCCGGCCTGTGCCCTCTCGCAGTCTGGGACCCCTGAGGGGATGACCACCTGCTGGCTTAGGCCCGCTTCCCGGGGGATTGGGCCTAAGATGGCAATCAGACATCCCTCTGGCAGCCCGGCAGCCCTCGGGGGATGTCCACTTGCCAGCGGGGAGCAGGCCTAAACTGCAGTCGGACATCCTTAGTGCTGCTGAGGAGGCGGGAGAGGCTCCCACCACCACCGCTGTACTGGCAGCCATCAGCCTGGCTTGTGGATGAGCAGAGCTCCTCCCATGTGAGAGCGCCTTGACCGCCAGAGGGCAGCTCCTGCATTGAGTCTCTGCCCCCTGGTGGTCAGTGTGTGTCAAAGTGACCAGTCATTCCCAGTCCTTCTGCTGTTAGGGTCAGTTTGCATATTACCCTTTTACTATATAGGATAGAGGCCTGGTGCATGGGTGGGGGCCGGCTGGTTTGCCCTGAAGGGTGTCCCGGGTCAGGGTGGGGGTCCCGCTTGGGTGCCTGGCCAGCCTGGATGAGGGGATGATAGCTGTTTGCAGCTGGTCACACCCCCTTCATGGTGGGGGTCCCCACTGGGGTACCTGGCCAGTCTGGGTGAGGGGCTGAGGGCCGTTTTCAGGCTGGTGGGTGACTGAAGCTCCCAACCTCTCCTTTTTTTCTTTTTTTTATTTATTCTGGGATTTATTTACCTTCTATGGCTGTCACTGGAACTGAGAGCCGGCTTTAGCTCTGAGGCTCGGCTCCAGCTCTGAGGCCCGGCTGGCTGAAAGCAGGTTTCTGGGGTTTGTTTAGCTTCTATAATTGCAACATTGTTTCTTAGAGTGCAGCTCAGAGGCCAGCAGCGGCAGGCGGGGAACCTTGGCTTCCTCCATCAATGGAGCAAGCAAGCCTCCTGTTCATTCAGCCGCCTGGCTGCCGGCCGCCATCTTGGTTGGCAGTTAATTTGCATATTGCCCGGATTAGCCAATGGGAAGCATGTCGGAGGTACGGTTAATTACCATGTTTGTCTATTATTAGATAGGATAGATTAGGCATAACCACGTTTCAGCAAAACTTACAAGAAACAAAGAGAACATCGTGGTTCCTTTAAACTTACAAACTGGATGAAGGAACAGAAATATACACAAACTAGGGGCCCAGTGCATGAATTCGTGCACTTTGAAAAGAACTGTGGGTGAGGCTGCATTGGACACAGGGACAGGTCTCGGCCCATCCTCTGCACCCCCGCCTGGCCCTTCCCACCTCGGCCCCTGGTCCCCTGTCTGCTGGCAGCCCTGCTCCTGCCACCGCCACAGAGTGATTGGGGCTGGCGCCAGCAGCGGGTGCAAGTGGGGCTGGTGCCATCAGTGGGCTGCTGCCCTGATCGCCCCTCAGGAGCAGGTGGAGATGGAGAAGCCCTCAGGGACAATCGGGGCCAGCAGCTGCAGCTCACACCTGCTGACAGTGCTGAGTGATTGGGGCCGGTGCCGGGTACCAGCAGCAAGTGCAAATGCCGAGTGGGACCATGGTGTGTGGGAGCAAAGAATTTTCAGTAACCACCAGAGACTCGCCCAGATGACAGCGGACAGCATCCCACCTTGGTCTGGCGCTGTTGCTCACCTGCTCCACCATCCTGCCATGGCTGACACCCACCATGTACCGCGCGCACCCCCTGGTAGTCAGCACACGTCATAGCAACCGTTTGTTCAGTTCTGCCATTTGGTCTATTTGCATATTAGCCTTTTATTATATAGGATGTCCTTACAGGGCAACAAGAATAAATAGTTAACAGCAATAAGTTAAAACTACAAGAAGCTAAATTTGGCAAAAAAGTACAAGAAAATTAACTGGTGCCAGTTTATGTCTTTTTTATTTTTAAAAAATCTCTTGGGGTTTTTTTTTCCCCTCCTTTTTTTTGTTGTTTTTTTCCTCTTCTGTTTGTATTTTTTGTTGCTTTTTAAACTTTTTCTTTTTGTTCCTTGCAGCAGAAGCTCCACAGACGTTTAATAACAAACACCAGGGAGGGTGGGGAGAGAGAGCTGGGCAGTAAGATGGGGCCATGGCCAGACACCAATGCAGGACACCAGAGAAAGGTCAACTGAATCTAAAATCAGGGTTTGCAATTTTCAGTTCTGATGGGGCCCACTGCGAGGGCTCCCACCTTGGGCTTCTGTTGGAATTTTTCGTTACAAAGAATGAAAACTAGGGGGATGGAAAGTCCAGACAGAAGCCAGGGCTGGGGCTTGGGAGCTGTGTCCACCGCCCTCACTCATGGGAAGATGGAAAAACCCAACAAGCTAAAAGGGGTGACAAGTGGATGGGAAGTAAAAGCGGGGCTGGGACCCTGGGCCTGTCCACACTGGGCCTGATGGGGAGGCCCTAGGTCGGGGGAGGCTCAGGGCCTGGCCTCGCGGGCCAGGGCCTGGGGGCGGGAGGCTCAGCCCCAGGGACAAGGGGTCCTATGGCCTCAAGCATTGGGGAGTGCTGCTTCCAGCCCACCATGATGCCAAAAGTGAACGAGGTATCGTGTGTCTGGATGCAGGATGCTGTGTGCACGTCTGTGTTCATGGGCGGCACGGACCACTGATGAACCAGAAGAGAGCTGTGCAGAGATCCCGGGGCAGGGGTGAGTGGGGCTGGGTGCCAGGAAGGGCTGGGCGCCTGGGTCCAAGGGAACTGTGGGCGTGTCTGTGTGTTCCTGGATGTTAGTGACAGCTCTTTATTGATATTGAATCTCAAATAGCTTTTGGGCCCTGGCTGGTGTGGCTCAGTGGGTTGGGTGTTGTCCCATGCACTGAATGGTTGTCAATTGATTCCCGGTTAGGGCACGAGCCCAGGTTGGAGGGGCGTGTGGGAGGTAGCTGACCCATGTGCCCTTTCATATCACTTGTCTCTCCCTTCCTCTCTTCCTAAAAATCAATAAAACTGCTCTTTAAAAAAATAGCGTTTGACCCTGGCCAGTTTGGCTCAGTGGATGGAGTGTTGGGCTGTGGAACGAAGGTCCCAGGTTCAATTCTGGTCAAGGGCACGTACCTCGGTTGCAGGCTCCTCCCCAGAACGGGCCCTGGTCCGGGCATGTGCAGGAGGAACCAAGCAATGTGTTTCTCTCACATCAATATTTCTTTTCCTCTCCCTTCCACTCTCTCTAAAAATCAATGGAAAATATTGAGTGAGGATTAAAAAAAAAATTTTTTTAGGTCGCTAGTAGTGAAATGACGACTATCTTTTTTACCACATATCGTGTATATTTTGTGGGGCTCAACAAAACAACTGAAAGCACCTCCCTGACCCCACCAAGTCTCTGGGCTGTGACAGGAGGAAGGACATACTGGGATCTGTGCTCAGAGGGATGCTGTCCATTGATCAGCACAGGTTAACTCAGCTCCTTTGGGTCTGTGTTGCAGGGATCATGCACCGCAAGTTGTGTGCATGGTTGGCAGCCTGCCTCATCACCTTGGCTGGGTACGACATGCTGATAAGAAATTTAGATAGTTTGGCTCCTGGGTAGAGGAAGGATTGGAGGGAGTCATAAATAAGACCAGTAAGGGGCTACAATAATCCAGGCAGACTCTATGTGGCAGAGCAATGCAGGTTCTAAGGAACCCTGTTTAACTCAGGCAGAAAACAGGAGAAGAGAAAACAGGTTCAGAAAGCAAGGCCATTGTAGCACTATTTCAGGGGCACTATTAACATTTATTCTATGAACATGTTACTCCCTGAAACACAACAACTATGAATGGTGGCCCCTGCAGTTGTGCACTGCGGCAGTCCTGTTGGAAAGGTTACAGCATGGTAGATAATGGAACTGATCCCTACCTAAACCCCTGTGCATTTCCTACTATACCAGGCTATGGCTTATGACAGTTTATTTATGGATATCTAGCATACTTAGGGGATAAACACAGAATTAAAACAATGAAACAGATCAAACATATCCCAATAAGGGTTTTCAAAAGAACCGGGTAGGCTTATTAAAAGTAATTTAATGGAATCCCACAAACACTAGTTATTTAACAAGTCAAGGTGCTTGATGTATTCTTAAATCATTGCTTAATAGGAAAAACAAAGGTAAAACAAATATAAGGTCCCAACTATTTACTTTGGGCTTCCCCAAAATAGATATGAGAAGCTTTACAAAAACTGAAAACACTAACCACAAGAGACCACAAATTAAAGTTTTTTTCCCCACAGAGACATTTCTTGAATTATCGCAAAAATTTAAGGTGAATTTCCCTCAGAAAATGCTTTTATAGTTATCTTGGCAATAAATATATAACCTTGGCAAAAGTATATATATAGTAACTACTTCATATTATTTTTTAAAAAACTATGTAATTCTTATTTATGCCAAGCACACTACAACTTACAAATGTTTCATCCATACTCTCATCTATGCCTACTCACTCTGAAGGAAGGAATATTTCTTTGGGCTGAGTCAGGATCTCAATATGCTTTGTCCAGGAAATTGAAGGTATGAAAATACTTTTAAAAACAATGATTTGGCCCTAACTGGTTTGGTTCAGTAGATAGAGTGTCGGCCTGAGGACTGAAGGGTCCCAGGTTCGATTCTGGTCAAGGGCATGTACCTTGGTTGCGGGCACATCCCCAGTAGGGAGTGTGCAGGAGGCAGCTGAATCGATGTTTCTAACTCTCTATCCCTCTCCCTTCCTCTCTGCAAAAAAATCAATAAAATATATTAAAAAAACAAACAAAAAAACCCCCAATTATTTCTTTGCCCTGCCAGCATGGCTCAGTTGATGAGCATCCACTTACCAGGGTTTGGTCCCTGGTCAAGGCACATGCCCGGGTTGCGAGCTTGATCCCCAGTAGGGGGCGTGCAGGAGGCAGCTGATCAATGATTCTCTCTCATCATTGATGTTTCTATTTCTCTGTTCCTCTCCCTTCCTCTCTGAAACCAATAAAAATATAAAAACAAAACAACAAACAATACTGGCTTATTGCATAGAAGAAAGGCCAGCCATTAGGAGTTGTTAACAGGATAAAATGAAACACTGACCAGAGGAGCTCCTTTGGGTGAGTAGTTAAAATGTGATTAAAAGGGAAAAAGAGGAAGAAGAATATATCACAGAAAGGCTTTATGGATATTGATAAAAACAGATTATTTATAAAAAGATAAAATCACCTTGAGAATTTTCAAAAATAAGATTCACAGAACTGTTGGAGTAGAAGAAACATTAAGATTTAGAAACATCTTATTTGACTAATGATGAATTCCAGACTAATTAGGCAACCTGACCAGAGCCACTAGTTATTGCCAGAGTCTAGATCAGTGATGGCGAACCTTTTGAGCTTGGCGTGTCAGCATTTTGAAAAACCCTAACTTAACTCTGGTGCTGTGTCACATATAGAAATTTTTTGATATTTGCAACCATAGTAAAACAAAGACTTATATTTTTGATATTTATTTTCTATATTTAAATGCCATTTAACAAAGAAAAATCAACCAAGAAAATGAGTTCGCGTGTCACCTCTGACACGCGTGTCATAGGTTCGCCATCACTGGTCTAGATAAAGGCCCAAGTCTCCTGTGTTCCAGATGAATGTTCCCTTTTTCCTTCGCTATACTACTCATCTCTTACATATTCCTAACCACTTGATGCCCACCCTAACCCTGTCTGCCCCACAATGTGTCCCTTAGGGACAGTCAAAGGAACAGAACTATGTAGACCATTCAGAATAACAATGGATGAAATATTATTTCAAATAATGACTGGGCTGAAAATTCATTTAGGGGTCGGGAGCAAAGGGGAAATACAAAAGAAAGAAATTCTGCAGACAATAACAATAAGAGAAGCACAAGAGGAAATATCCTCTTTTGTTATTTTATTACTATTATTTTATTTTGTAGTTAAGACCATATATTATATAAAACATAACAGGAAAATGAAACAAATTTATAAAATAAATTGAGGTGTCTGGATGATAAAACACAAGAGCTTTGCCTTCATGTTTATAGATATCTTGATAAGTGGTTGGTCTTTCACTTTAGATATCAAATAAAGATATCTAGCTTGAAACAAAGTTGATATGCTGCGAGATTAAGCCATACTTAGCTTGATGGTGGGCCAGGAAATGTTAGATTTTCTAGATCTTATCCTTAAATATTGGCTATAACAAATGCTGATATAACAAAATACAAGCTTTTTTCCTTAGACAGCAAGAGAGAAACTTGAATGAATGAATGCAACTTACCTCCAAGTCCTTTGAAGGGAGGTGAAAAATAAATACTGTGTTTTACCAGTGTTCTTCCCAAAGCATTACTCTAATAAGCATGCAGGAGGATGCTGTGAGCAGCTATAAGATCCAATCTAGAGGTAGGTTCAAGGCCAGAGTAGGAGAGTATTTGAAGAAATCCTCCCCAGGCCGGTAACACTTCATAGAATGCCCTTTTGTGCTGGGGGATGAGTCTATGGCCTATTTTTATCTGATTGAAAAGGACATTCCCAATTTCAACCTTGTTAAAAAAAAAAAAAAAGAGGCATTTTTGTACCTGCTATTATGAACAGCTAGGATACAGGATAAGGCTGGCATAAAATTATTTAGCAAGCACATGCTAGCTATTCCAGTTTGAAATCTACCAAACTGTAAAATCAAGGGGGGAATAAAAAGTTGAAGATGGAGCTCTTATTCCTCAAGATAAGGGAACAAAGTCTTAAAAAAGAGAGATTAGGCACTCACTTAACTCTATATGGAGAACATCCTTCCGAGGCTAGTTGGGGTATGAGGAAGAGCATTACCAATGGCTGACAATGCCATTTGGAGACCAAAAGGAGAGGAAAAAAGGCATTTAGGAAGCAAGTTCTTCTGGGTCTGACTAGATAAGTGAATCTAAGGCAACTGCACCAAAGACATGCTACCCATTACACCAGCAGAAGCTGGTGAAAACCTCTCAAGACATTTTAAACCCAGAAAAATGTATGAAAAATATGTTAACCAAGCAAATGAAAACCAAACCTCCAAGGATAAAAATCTCCTCAGATTTGAAATCCAAGATACTCACTTTTCATTAATTCTGTGCATTAGAAAAAATAAAAAGTAACAAATGTAAAGATTTGTTTTATTTCTACTGGGAAAAGAGGAGGATAAATAGAACTGTTTTCCAATTTGCGCTCCACTGTGTACACACATACCCACACGCATACAAAAAAATACACACACACCAAAAATACCCCAAACAAAAAAACAAAACAAAAAGAAAACAAGAATTAAAAATCAAAACACCCTCAAACTGCACCAATACTTTGGATTTTGACCAAAAGAATAGATCCTGGGAGGAAGTGCAAAATGCAAAATCAAATGACCGAAAATGCTGAACAAACAGCATTATTAATATACAAAATATTATATTACTGAACTAGTAACAGTTGATGTTCTCCGTGTCTGTAAAACTTTGGAACCACATAGCTGATTTGTTAAATCTAGTCCATGCCAACTTCCAAAAACCAGAAAAGATTTTAGTTAGCTTCATTCTTTGATGCCTCATCAAAATTTTCTACAAGATCTGGAAAAAAAAAAAAAGTAAATGAGTTAAAGATACAAAAAAAAGAGGTAAATAAAATTCCTAACTTCTAACCCCAATAAAACAAAGTTGTTGCTACTAGAATCAGTCTGAAAATATATAGGACAAGGAACAGAAATGAATTGGTGGCATTTCACTAATAATGCTTCATTTATCTGCTTAAACAGTAACCCAAAGGAAATTTTAGTCTTGTCTATACATACTAAGGTGAACAGCATTTCCACATGTCAATCATAATTCCCACAGAAATATTATAACAATAGCTGTACAAATTTATAATCACAGTGATTCCAAATTCATATGCAGGCAGCAAAGGTTTGTGTGACAATTTCTGATTCTAAGTTCTAAATGAGAGGGCTTTTATTCTTTTTCATTAGATCATATCCACATCATTGTGAATGAATATTCACAAGCTCACCAGCAACAACAAACTAAGTCTTTATGCAATGAATTAAATGAGATCAGCAGTATGTTAAAAATCTCAAAACTACAGAAATGTCACTTACCTGGAACATCATCATCTTCCTCATCAATGTCTTCTGGTTTTGGTGCTTTGCTATCCAACACTGCAAAAATTTTATTTTAAAATTAGTCACTGAGAACAAAGACATCTATAGATACTTTATATTTTCTTCATGTCTAAATCTTACATAGTTGTTCAGAAAAAGCAAAATATTGTATAATCTAATGCCATATTTTTTACTTAATACTAAAATCAATAAAACTCTAACTTCATTAGACATACCCTAAATACAGCTGGCTATTTCAATGGGCACTGCATGTAAAACATATTAAAAATGGAGTAATGCAGATTAGTTTGAATAAAAAGACATAGTTAATTTATTCTCCAAATTAAAAAATCAACATTCAAGATTTTTTTCATCTCCTTTGGTGTAAGAAAGTATCTATCTATGCAATATGAGCACTGAAATAATAGGCTGTTTGATTTTTAGGAGTGACAAAACACATATGGGCCCAAATGGCATGGCTCATTGGTTGAGTGTCAAACTATGAACCTCGAGGGCATGGGTTCCATTCCTGATCAGGGCACATGCCTGGGTTTTGGGCTCGATACCCAGTAGAGGGCATGCAGAAAGCAGCCAATCAATGATTCTCTCTCATCATTGATGTTTCTATCCCTCTCCCTTCCTCTCTGAAATCAATAAAAATATATTAAACAAAACAAAACATTTTTATTAAAAAAAAAAAAAAAGGACACATATGAAGCCAAAACTATTTTGGAAATTCAGAATGTTTGGTTGCTACATTTATAGTACAATCAATATTACTAAACAAAAATATAATTCTGTGATAGCACTATGTTTTTTTTTTAAAATTGTATAGATAAGCATTTTATTCACATATCTTAACTGCATTTTTCCCAGGATATAAAATGTGATAGAGCAAACTCAAGGATGTGGGACTCAAATGACAATGGGGCAAAATTCAGAAACTGTTGCCTTTAAAGTTATGTTAACGATCATACTTTAATAAAGTGTTCATTATGTAGAACTTCTTTTCCCTTCTGTTTGGCCACTTACACACTCCATTTCTCAACCATAGAAGTAAATATGTCTAAAATCGGTGCTGGTTTTGATTAGCAATAGTGATGACATTAGCCTGAGTTCTAGCTCCTGGAAAGCAGAACTGTGATGATGCAGTGACTTGTGGGCAGTTAGGTCCCAACATAACTATCCTTGTCACCACACATCATCAATGATTTTGAGCCAAGACTTGTGCTCTAAATATAATACACCAGTTAAACACAGGTGTTCTGGAATACCTGCTCTGTCAAATGAAGGGGTGGGTGGAAGGGGAAAAGGAACAATGATTCTATCTTTAAACACAATAGATTTAAAACTATAAATGGTGCAAAACAATGTCAATGTATTTAATATCACTGAACTATACACTTAAAATGGTAAGTTTTATGTTATGTATATTTTACAACAATTTAAAAAGAAAATCTGTGTAGGTTCTGAAAACTATGTCCATGGGTTTCATAAGTTTTCACAACTGTCTAATAAATTTCTAGGTCCAACATGTAATCTGTTATACTTCTTTTTGCAACATAACTCCTATTAAACCTGACTGCCTGAGGCCTCAGTAAGTCTCCATTCATCAGGAATTAGTAAAAAGCACTTATCCACAGAAATCTCCAGCTAAAAATAATATAGAGGAAAGTATGATGTAAGAATGGGTGTTAGACAAGAAGCCTGTGGAAAAGTCACTTGCTCCCAGACTGTGCATCTTTCTAGGAAGCGCAGAAAACCCTACCTCCTATCCCACGACTGGCCTTGTCCCCAGTCCTGAATAGTAGCCACAAGGGAAGTAAAGGCTGGTCAGCAGGAGTTACAAGGCCTCAGGGTCACACTGATTAACTGTCAGTTCCACCACTTTCTAGGATCTGGCACCATTCCAAACAGCTAAGGCTGGCTGCAGCCACAAGTGGGTCTTCACTCTTGCCTCTAGTCTAGTCTGCAAGTAAGGTTAGTGTGGGCTGTGCTGAGAGAGCACACAGCAGTTCAGAAGCTGCAAGAGGGCTGTGCCTGTCTATAGTCACAGGTAACAGGATTTTGCACTAAAAATTGCCTTAATGTGAGAGAGGTATCCTATATAATAAAGAGGTAATATGCAAATTAGCCCTCATAAGATGGCTGCCTATGATCAGGCCGGCAGGGGGATTAGTGAGGGATGACCAAATGACTGAACAGCAGGCTGCGTGGGGCGACCAGGCCGGTTGGGGGAGGTGCAGTTGGGGGTGACCAGGCCGGCAGGGGGGGCGGTTGGGGGTGATCAGGCGGGCAGGGGGTGGCAGTGAGGGGC
>NW_005364671.1:482839-485590 GCF_000412655.1 Myotis brandtii
GGCCGGCGTGCAGAGGCAGTGAGGGGCGATCAGGCCGGCAAGGGGGTGGGTGGTCAGTTAGGGGCAACCAGGCAGGCAGGCAGGTGAGCGTTTAGGAGCCAGGGGGCCCAGATTGGAGAGGGTGCAGGCTGGGCTGAGGGGACCCCCAACCCATGCACGAATTTCATGCACCGGGCCTCTAGTTTCAAATAAGGGGAAAACTCAGAGCCACAGGCTACAGTTGTCTTCGACATTCTGTTTATAATACATCCAGGAGAAACCTCTATCTCTGCACATGAACTGAAATCAAACTTGGGTATCCTCTTACTCTCTCCAACTAGATTGTGAGCTCCCTGAGGTCTTTATGTGTGTACTAGAGGCCCGGTGCACAAATTCCTGCACAGGTGGGGTCCCATTGGGTGGCTTGCAGGGATCAGGCCAAAATCCAGTCCAATGCCACCTACAGCTCCTACCTGCTGCTTCCGCTCATCCCAACCCCACTGTGCCTGCCGCGGGCTTATGCCCAATTAGTCCCGATCGGGAGAGGCTCATGCCGCCACAGCAGTGCTTGCCAGCCACGAGTCATGCGTCTGGCGCCCTCCCGAGGGGAGTGGCCTGCAGGACTGGGCTGAAACCGACTCTCTGACATCCCCCAAGGGGTCCTGGATTGTGAGAGGGTGCAGGCCAGGCCAAGGGACCCCACCAGTGCATGATCGGGGCCGGGGAGGGACCATGGGAGGGCTCTAGGGCGTGTCCGGCCCATCTCGCTCAGTCCCGATCAGCCGGACCCCAGCAGCAAGCTAACCTACCGGTCAGAGCATCTGCCCCCTGGTGGTCAGTGCACGTCATAGCATCTGGTCGACCGGTTGACTGTCTGCTGCCTGGTGGTCAGTGCACATCATAGCGAGCAGTTGAGTGGCCTTAGCATATTACACTTTGATTGGTTGAACAGCTGACCAGTCACCAGACACTTAGCATATTAGGCTTTTATTATATAGGATAACCAGAATCTAACACAATGCCTGGTACAACACTATGTTCTTGCTGCCATTAATCAGAAGTAATACTTGACCGTTTATAAAATGTGGCCTGAAGATCCTGGCACTTACCTTTTAGGTAATTACTTTCAACCAAAATGTATTCAAATATTCCCTATGCCACACTGCATAATTATTAAAGAAACCAACTAAAAAATGTATGAAGCATACAAGTAACACTATAAAAGTAAAATATACATACAGGCAAATCCTTCTAGTAATGTGACACCTTTAAAAATCATTAGGTTCTTTAAGGTGGGGAAGAAAAGAGGTACTAAAATGAAATACCTACCTTGCCGAGGGAACTGTTCAGCTAACTTCCTAAGGCTTGTTAAGCTGTCAGCACCAAGCTGACTTAATATTCCAGGAAGCATTTCTGTGATTGGTTTGGCTTCTGCATGACCGGTAATTGCAAAGGTGTTAGCAGAAAGGGAAGCTTGGACTTTGGGATTGTTGAAATGAATAACTGTTCCATCATCTTTAATCATATTTACCTATATGAACACGAAAGAAAATGTACTTCACAAAATAGGTACAACTAAAATAGTATCTTAAAAAAAAAACCCAATTTAGCCAATTATGTTGTTTTTAGTTGGTAGTTATGCATTGCAAAGGTAGCAATCATCTAAGTAGTGGATATGGGTGGAAAAAGACCCTAGCAACAAAGTAAAATGGTGTAGACAGCACAAATTACTAGATGGTCAAAGAATCTAGATTTTAAATTCAGACTTCTATGAGAAAGAAATTCATACCCACATTAAAAAAAAAAGTAATAATGAGTCAAGAACTGGCTTCTTAATGAAATAGCCATTATCTTACTCAGTACACTATCAAACTAAATGGGTACAGATACCATTTGGTAGCCTCTTACTTAGGGGACAGGTTGTAGTGTATGGTAAAAATAACCACTGAAATCCATAAAGAACACTCAGAAATTTAATCAATCAGGTGTTTCACTCCTTTGAACACTTAGTAAATTTATAAAATTTTCAACTTGTTATCATCATGTCATTCTCTGTGGAGGATTTTATCAGTTCCTCTAATTCAGGGGTCCTCAAACTATGACCCGCGGGCCACATGCAAATACAAATATTGTATTTGTTCCCATTTTGTTTTTTTACTTCAAAATAAGATATGTGCAGTGTGCATAGGAATTTGTTCATAGTTTTTTATAAAACTATAGTCTGGCCCTCCAACGGTCTGAGGGACAGTGAACTGGCCCCCCGTTTAAAAAGTTTGAGGACCCCTGCTCTAATTCTTAAGTGCTGCTTCTCAACAACCTTCAATAACCTTGTAAATGTGAAAGAAGCTCTCCCACCCACTGGCCTGGCCACCTGAACATGCTGATCAATTACTGGGAAACCTTTAAAGCCATCCTCACATTCTTTCTATATGAACTGACTACGTATTTCAGATTTGATTTAATCCATAGTCTGAGTCTTATTGAGAAGGAAGGTTGAGCATGTGCTATTTAAAATGTTATTTTTCTCTCACTCGTGCACTTTCTGTTTTAGTAGAATTGAATTTGCATAGGTTAAGTGTGTAAAGAATGTGCTTCCACTATGTAGTTGACTCCACTGGGTAAGTTACCTTGGTGGTAACATCTACACTAATAAAAGAGAAACATGGTAATTAGCGTACGACCGCTACCCTTTTCATTGGCTAATCAGTGAGTATATGCAAATTAACTGTCAGCCAAGATGGCGGCCGGCAGCCATGCACTGAAGCGAACAGG
>NW_005364671.1:486986-487388 GCF_000412655.1 Myotis brandtii
GCACCCCCCCCCCCCCCAGTGCACAAATTTTTGTGCACCAGGCCTCTAGTGCTTATATAAAAGGTTAGGAGAGTTAACTCTTGGCTACTTTAGAAGCGTTTCATGATCCATCCAAAAACTGCCCTTGTCACAATCAAGCAGAGATGCTGAGTGTTCTCCATGGTCAGTGGAAGTGGGCTTTTCTTCCTCAGAGGTGATCACCACCACTGATAGACAGCACCAGAAAGGTAGGGGAAGAAAGGGGTGTCTAAATTTCAGGCAAGACCTGGAACACAGAGAAAATAAAGGCAAATACCCTGGAAAACTATAACTTAAACTCACAAATAATTTCCCAAAATATGTTTTTCTGACAAAAATCACTATTTCAATTCTATTCCCTTCCCTCTCAGTATTGTAGTTAAG
>NW_005364671.1:487682-502917 GCF_000412655.1 Myotis brandtii
ATCCTGCCCCCTCTCACAGTCCGGGAACCCTCAGGGGATGTCCTACTGACAGCTTAGGCCCGCTCCCCATGGGGATCGGGCCTAAGCCGCAGTCTGGCCTCCCTCTGCGGGAGGCAACTGGCCAATCAGGGGAAGGCGATGTCCCCATCACGCCTCTGATGCTGCCACTGCCGGCCGCCGCAGCTGCCTGAGCCTAGGCCCGGCCCTCGTTGCCTGAGCCTCAGGCTGGCCCTGGCAGCGGCAGCCGCCATCCGCATATTTTACATCCTGATGTAGGTCTTTATAGTCTGAAATACATTGTTTGAGTTTAGTGTAAAAAGCAACATGAATTCCACCTCAGATTGTGAAATGGAGATAAATTTATTAGTGGTTGTTTTAAATGGGGTTTGTATAAAAAATGTAGTTTCATGAATAAAAAGGTCCAGAAAGGGGTGGGGAGTTTAGTTAATTTTAGGAGAGGATAAAATACTAGAAGTTAAATAGGCCAGAATATTTTGTTTCTATCTAACATTCCTTCCTCTCTACTGAGCAAATGACACAGTTACATAAGGCTCCTAGACACAAGCTATTAGAAACTATCAAAGGATGAAATTGTTGGGCTGATTAGTTAGACACCTCCCCCACCCTTTTAGAGGTAAAAGAAGGGCTAAGGAATCTGTTAAATTCACAAAGCAAACTGCATGTATTTTATATGGAGAATTCACATTTTCCAGCAATTTTACTGATGTTTGGTCTAAATAAGTCATACAAGCTACATACAGTATAAGAACAAGGAGTAGACAAGTAAACAAAAACTATTAAACTAGCTACTATACCATTTCTCAATTAAACAGCTCCTTTATATCAAAATGTGTTTTTTTTCTCCACTTAACAGGTAGTTGAAAGGATGCTACTTGAACAATGGAGGAGGCATTTTTGAGACCCCAGTCCAAATGCCCTTGCTCTTATTTTTGGTTTTAACAATATGGACACATCGTGTATTTACTAGGAAATATTTTGTCCTTTCATACCTAGTGCATTTACATACGCAGTTTTCACTTTTTAGAAAAACCTTGTCCTGCTTTCCACCTTGTAAATTCTCATTTAGCCAAGTCTTGGGTCAGATGCTCCTAAACTTAAGGTGATTTATGCACATTCTTTACTTTGTGGGTATGACAACTAAATAGAATTGTCGTAGTATAATCATGTTTGCAAGTTTTTACCTTATCAGAGACTAGAGGCCTGGTGCATGAGATTCGTGCACTGGGGGTGTGTGTGGGGGGGTCCCCTCAGCCCGGCCTGAGCCCTCTTGCAGTTTGGGACTACTTGGGGGATGTCCGCCTATTGGCTTAGGCCCAATCTCCCCTATGAATCATGCCTAAGCCGACAGTCGGACATCCCTCTCACAGTCCAAGGTTCTCGCAGTCCAGGACCCCTTGCTCCTTACCGCCCGCCTGCAGCGGAGGCGGGAGAGGCTCCCATCACTGCCTCTCCAGCCGCAAGCCCGGCTTCTGGCTGAGCGGCACTCCCCCTGTGGGAGTGCACTGACCACCAGGAGGCAGCTCCCGCATGGAGTGTCTGCCCCCTAGTGGTCAGTGCACATCGTAGCAACCGGCTGTTCCGCCGTTTGGTCAATTTGCATATTAGGGTTTTATTAAATAAGATGAACTCCTTGATATCAGAGACCATGCTTTACTAGACTTAGCAAGTATCCAGCACATAAGAGTCACTCAAATTTGCTGAATGGACACCACCTATTCAATTTAATCTAAATCATAGATGCTGTCAGACCTCAACTCCCAAAATAGTAAATGAGGGGTCATCTCAAGGTTTAGAAATAGCACCACTAATAACCCCAATGATGCCCAGAATCCTCTGAGCTATATCTTTAGTCTGACTTTTCCTATTGTTCTGATCTTTCAGAATTAGCCTGACTGTCCTACAGAATTTAGGGCCAGTTTAAGTCATTCCTCACAACTGCTACTATCAAAACTTAAAAAACCCCTGCCTTTTCTGGCCTCCTATAGGCCACACATATTAATTCCAGCAGCCTCCTATCTGGCAAATCTCATGCTTGTTTTATTCTTACACAGCAGTAGTTTTTATAGCTATCGGAGGCTCACAAAGTTATACTTGACTCCATAGCACTTGCTGACAATGGCCCTCAGTTCAGAGAGGAGGTTTAAATTTTGCTGCTATGTGATTTTTTTGTATCCAAGTCCCCACTAGGCTAGGTAGCTGCAGTTGTGAAAACTGACAGTTGTCTTAAAATCAAGTTTTATTGCCACCCCTTCTTATAGTGGCATTAAATGTTTATCAGAAAATCCATGTTATTGTCTTCCTCCTACATCTTAATGGGGTGAAATAATATACATTTTAATAATAAGGCACATAAATATCTGGGGTTTTGTGAGTGTAAGGGATGTCATATTTTGAGGATTATGGGCTTTGCACACCCATAAGTCAGTATCTTTCTCATTCAATCCTTCTAAGCTCAGCACATACTTATTTCTAAAGATTTATATTAAGTATAACCTATTCTTTTTGATATAAGCTAAAGCAAACAGCTGTCATACTGTATGTTATGCTGGGATCATTTTCTCTTATCCTCTGGTGGCAAGAGTCTGATGAGATGACTTCTCTATAGCAATACTGTAGATAGTGTAAAATGGCATACCCTTTCTGAAAAACAATTTGGCAATATCAATGAAGAGTTCTAAAAATGTTTATGCTCTTTCCCACATTTTCAAGAATCTATTTGAAGGAAATCAGAAATGAAGGTAACTATTTATATACCTAAGAGTCCAAGATGTGATTTTTTTTATTATCAAAGCATTACAATGTATAGTAAAGAAATGTTAAATAATAATATATTCACATATTGGAATATGTGCAGACATCCAGGTTGGTGATTTAGAAGAATATTTTGATGTGAAACAATTTTTATAAAATAATGCTATTTGGGGAAAAAAGGATTCCATATTGTACATCTAGCTCAGGGGTGGGCAAACTTTTTGACTCGAGGGCCACAATGGGTTCTTAAACTGGACCGGAGGGCCGGAACAAAAGCATGGATGGAGTGTTTGTGTGAACTAATATAAATTCAAAGTAAACATCATTACATAAAAGGGTATGGTCTTTTTTTTTTTTTTAGTTTTATTCATTTCAAACGGGCCGGATCCGGCCCGTGGGCTGTAGTTTGCCCACGGCTGATCTAGCTAGTCTCAGATATGTGTATGTATATGTATAAAAATATATGCATACAAAATTGGAAAGAAATACTAGACTAATAGTAGTTATTTCTGGGTAATGGTACTATGATCGAATGTTAGTAACTTTTTCATGTTTTCTATATACCCCTAATTTTCTACAGTGACATATTTTTATATTGAGGGGGGAAAGCAAATTTAAAACAAAAGACATTCATCAATAGATGAATAGATAACATGTGATATTATCCATACAATGGAAAATTATGCAACTATAAAGGGAGTGAAGTTCTATACATGCTACAACATGAATGAACCTTGAAAACATTATGCTAAGTGAAATAAGCAGATATGAAAGAACGAATATTGTGATTCCACTTATATGAAATATCTACAATAGTCAAATCAGAGACAGAAAGTAGGTCAGAGGTTATCAGGGTCTGAGGGAGAAAGAAACAGGGAATTATTGCTTAATGGGTACAGAGTTCTGTTTGGGATAATGAAAAACTTTGGAAATAGATAAAGGTGGTAGTTGCACAACATTGTAATTGTAATTAAAGCCAATGAGTTGTACACTTAAAATGATTTAAATGGCAAAATTTTATATTATGTTATATACAGGGTAGGGCAAAAGTAGGTTTACAGATATTTGTATGGAAAATAATACAATGATTAATAAATAAGAATAAATTCTGTGTTTGACATACACTACAAACCTACTTTTGCTCAATCGTGTGTGTGTGTGTATACACACACACATATATATATATATCACAATAAAATATGGCAAAAGTGGGAAATTAAAAGATAAAGTATGGCTGCTATGGAATGATAAGGTGACTGGGCACGGTACTTCCCTTTTACTCTCCTATATTCAGAGCTGGCACCTGAGGCTCTAATTGGAGGAAGAAGAAATTGTGGAAAGGGTTAACCAATAACTTTAAAAATAGGCAACTTGGTTAATAAATAATCATTATAACCCACAATATGAGGTTGTAATAATAAGTGTATTGTAGCAAAGCAATTTAAGCTAAGGGCAGCAGAAGTACAAAAAAAGTGTTGATTCCTAGAAGATAGGGAAGGGTTCATAGAGGCAGAATTATAGCCTAGAAGCTGAATGTAACAGTAAAACTCTATGAAGTAACTAGGCCATCTTAAGCAGAAATTCAGATTTTTGGTGACATTGTTCATCAAACAATTTTGATAAAATAAATTGTTTTTGAGAAATGGAACCACTGCTACTGTTGATAGATTAATGTTATCAGGGGAAGAAAAGTGACAGCACAGTCACTATATCCAACAAGATTACCAAATAAGAAGCACATCCACATATCTTCAAATATCATAGAACTTAAAACACTTCCAGAAATTTAGTTCTGGGTTACACTCTTGGAATTCACCTAGGAATGCCTTCCTAAAACCTGGCTTTGTATGAAAACAGTCTCTGACACTCCCCTGCCCTTTACTCTTTGACAGCTTTGGATTTCTCTACCTTTGGTAACATGTAAAAGAAATCTATATATGATTATAATTACTAAACCAAATCAACAAGCTAATGCATGCATAAAAGACCAGAGAAGCTTGTCTCAATCCAAATAGTCATTCAGTTTTTAAAGTTTCTCAAGAGGACTTAAATTAAGCTTTGGAAAGGGAGAAAAATCACCGATACTGACAGCTTAGGAAGTAAGGTTTGAACTTTACTTGGTAAAAGTGCAACTAGTTTGTGAGTGTTGGAAGACAGCATGCATGCACGTGAACACAAATGGTGCATGTGAGAGTGTGTACATACCTATTATGTACCATTAATTTTGTGCGTGATGTTCTGGAGCTATGACTCTTCAAGAAGTTAGAATTGTACTGGCAATACCAACAATTCAGTTTAATAAATACTATAATAAAAGTCAAAACAGGACATTACAGGAACGATATCTAACCCTTCTTTGCATAAATATGTATATGTGCTACCAGGAAAGTTTCTGAGAGAAAATAACACCTGCATTAAGACCTGAGAAAGAAATCAAAACAACGAGGTACCATCTCACACCTGTCAGAATGGCTATCATCAACAAATCAACAAACGACAAGTGCTGGAGAGGATGCGGAGAAAAAGGAACACTCGTGCACTGCTGGTGGGAATGCAGACTGGTGCAGCCATTATGGAAGACAGTATGGAGTTTCCTCAAAAAGTTAAAAATAGAACTCTCATTTGACCCAGTGATCCCACTTCTAAGAATATATCCCAAGAAACCAGAAACACCAATTAGAAAGGATATATGCATCCCTATGTTCATAGCAGCACAATTTACCATAGCTAAGATTTGGAAACAGCCTAAGTGCCCATCAGAAGATGAATGGATTAGAAAACTGTGGTACATATACACAACGGAAAACTATGCTGCTGTAAAAAAGAAGGAATTCTTAACATTTGCAACAGCATGGATGGAACTGGAGAGCATTATGCTAAGTGAAATAAGCCAGTCAATGAAAGAAAGAGACCACATGATCTCACTCATTTATGGATAATAAAGACCATTATAAACTGATGAACAAAAATAGATAGAGACAGAGCAGCAGTCGAACAGACTGTCAAACTACAGTGGGAAGGCCGGGAGGGTTGGGGGATAAGCATAACCAATGGACACAAGACACTGGGTGGTAGGGGAGGTTGGGGGAATGTCAAGGCGGGGAAAAAGGAGACATATGTAATACTCTTTGTAATCTTTAAGCAATAAAACAAAATTAAAAAAAATAAATGAACTGTCCAAGTTTAGGGTAAGGTGCACCTGGATCCGGGTGCTCAAGTAATGCCACCCACCACCTGTGGCTCTGCTTTCTGCTGTGTTGACTCTTATTTAGGCTCTACCAGTGTGGTGGCTAGATGGCTACTCCAGTCTTAAGCAATAGGTCCTTGATATTCCTGGACAGCAAATGTCTACTTCAACTCTTTTTTATAACGTTTAAATAAGAACATAGCCATTAGGGCACTGCTATAATTCCCACTCCCCATTCCCACCAAAGCCCATGGTTTAAATCCTAGGTGTGTAGAGTGGGCTTCTCTTGATCTTACAGTCTTGAGTGACATTTGAGAGTTAAGTGTGTCATTGGTAGGAGCTGGTGAAAGTCACAACATTACAATGACCTTAAACTTGATCATTCATTGTGACTGCACAACACAAATACTTATTACCTGAAGCCTGAGATTTTTAATGTAATGTGAGAGGCAGCAGAATCTGGGCAGCAAAGGTCTCATTAAATCCCAACCACAGATACTTGAACTGCCCCCAGAACGGTCAGCAAACACCAAGAGAGAGGCTGCTCCGCCCCTGCTTTTTGTATCGCATTCCCAGATCCCTGAAGCAGCCTGCTGTGCAGCAGGGATATGTAATTCTCTTTGTAATACTTTAAGCAATAAAACAAAATTTTAAAAAATAAGCTACATGAGAATAAAATGAATTTGGAAAAAATTTAAAAAAAAAGGAAAAAGACCTGCGAAAGAAAAAATAGCAATGTTCTCGGAAACAATGAAGGGGATTTATTTTATCTATAACTAGAGGCCAGTGCATGACTTCGTGCACTGGGGGTGAGGAGGGTTCCCTCAGCCTGGCCTGTGCCCTCTCACAGTCCAGGACCCCTTGGGGGATGTCCAACTGCCAGCTTAGGCTCAGGGAGTAGGCCTAAGCTGGCAGTCAGACATCCCCTGAGGGTTCCTTAGCGCTGCTGCGCAGGCAGGAGAGGCTCCCACCACTGCAGCTGTGCTTGCCACCTGTGAGCCTGGCTTCTGGCTGAGCGGCACTCCCCCTGTGGGAGCGCACTGACCACCAGGGGGCAGCTCCTGTGTTGAGCATCTGCCCCCTGGTGGTCAGTGTGCATCATAGCGACTGGTTGTTCTGTTCGGTTGATTTGCATATTAGGGTTTTATTATATAGGATGGTGAAAATAATGAATTCTGCATGGGCGGTGCTCAATAATACAGGATATTCGGCAGGTACTTCCCTTTCTTCGGTAAGTGGTACCACACATAGTAATGACATAATTAAATCTAACTTATGGCAGTGAAAAGTTATACATTGGTTATTGTCAGAAATGGAATCATTAGGTGAAGTGGATCTAGATCAGCCGTGGGCAAACTACGGCCCGCGGGCCGGATCCAGCCCGTTTGAAATGAATAAAACTAAAAAAAAAAAAAGACCGTACCCTTTTATGTAATGATGTTTACTTTGAATTTATATTAGTTCACACAAACACTCCATCCATGCTTTTGTTCCGGCCCTCCGGTCCAGTTTAAGAACCCATTGTGGCCCTCGAGTCAAAAAGTTTGCCCACCCCTGCTCTAGATGGTTACATTATAAGTAATTGATGCTATGATAATTTTTTAGTGTCTTTTGAAAGAAACAATCTCTGGTTTCATATTTGAGAGAAGTAGTATCATCAAAATATAATAAAATGATTTAAAAATATTTAACCAATAATATTTGAAAGAGGACTAGTAAAATAGCTAGTCTATGAAAAGCTATTGGTAGAGCTTCTTGGCTAAGGTAATAATTAGAGAGACTTATATAGCAGAATAGTGCTCTTATGGGAAAAAAAGTCCATTGTATTTGAAGAAATCTTGGGGTTTCTTTATTTCTATATTATTAGAAAAAAATCTTGTTTTACCTTAAAATTCAAGAGCAGCTCCATAATTTTGTCATATATGCAAATACTTTCAGTCTGAAAAGTCTGATGAATTAATTAACTATCTACTAAAATCATTTTTTGGACAAGCATCCAATTTTATACAATAAGTAAATTCAACAGCTACAGTCCTCCAAAGATATCTGAGTGACAATATCAGATTCTCCTAAGGTGATATTTTATATTTGAAAAGTGTGGCTAATTATTTGTGAATGTGCTATTTGTCCACATAATTTAATGATCTACAAAGTGATCATACCTCTTCAATACCAGCTATATTATTGACAGCCAGTTTTTTTAGAGAACTCTGAAGTTTTTTGTCATCAGCTGTAGCTGTTCTATGTACCACCTTCTTCTTTCTGCGAGCTGTACCCTGAAAAATAACCAAACAGAAGGGTTAGCGCGCCTTGCATCTGGCAACTGCAATCACATGTCTTCCTATCCACAGTACTCTGAAATCCACATCAGAAATTGCTGACTTAACAGTAATGATTAATAATGCTCAGAATTGTGTTTGTCAGCCTAATCCAGATTTTTGAAGGCCAGTTCTAGCCAGTTCTTATTCTTTCCAATATTCAGCCTTTATCATTTAAACACTGTTTTCTAACAAAAGTTTTCTAATAAAAAATAACTTATAACTTCAAGACAATTTAGTGTGCCTTATAACTACTTTTTTACAGTACCTATCACACCCTGACAATAAAGTCTAAAAATAGTCTGAATATTTGGAGATTATGACAATATTAAGAATCAAATGCCTACTATGTGAGTGTTCTAGAGTCCTAGAATCCAGGAATGAAAAGCATCAGGTTCTTACCTTAAGGATATATATTGCAGTGGAAAGGTAATAAATATTTATTTATTAAAGTAAATAAATATATAAACAAACTAGATCATTTCAAAGGGGATAAGGATATTAAGAAAACACAGTGATAAGAGTATTTTGTGGGAGCTAAGCACTATTTTATTAGAATGCTAAGGGAAAGCCTCTTTGAAAAGGTGACATATGAACAGAGACCCATGGGAAGATCTAGGGCAGTGGTTCTCAACCTTCTGGCCCTTTAAATACAGTTCCTCATGTTGTGACCCAACCATAAAATTATTTTCGTTGCTACTTCATAACTGTAATGCTGCTACTGTTATGAATCGTAATGTAAATATCTGATATGCAGGATGGTCTTAGGCGACCCCTGTGAAAGGGTTGTTCGACCGCCAAAGGGGTCGCGACCCACAGGTTGAGAACCGCTGCTCTAGGGGAAGACTGATCCAAGCAGAATGAAACAAGAGTGAAGCTGTTGTGTCTAAAGAGAGAAAACAGGCCAGTATGGCTAGGGCAGAGTGAACAACAGGAAAGGAGGAAGAAAATGAAATCAGAAAGATAGGTAAGGACTAGGCCAAGTAGCCTAGAATGCTACAGGAAGGAGTTAGATTTTATTCCAATTGCAATAGAAAGACATTGAAAGGTTTTAATCATGGAAATGACTTGATCTGATTGATAATTTTAAAAGATGACTGAG
Source organism: Myotis brandtii (assembly GCF_000412655.1). Classification (NCBI taxonomy): domain Eukaryota; kingdom Metazoa; phylum Chordata; class Mammalia; order Chiroptera; family Vespertilionidae; genus Myotis; species Myotis brandtii. The sequence goes on from NW_005364671.1 coordinate 497,062, forward strand.
GTTGCTATGGAAAATGAACGACAATGAGATTAATCAGGAAGCTACTATTGCAGTCCTGGTAAGAGCTGAGGAATGTGGCAGTGGAGATGGGGAGAACTCAGACTGTCAGAAGAACCAACAGGACTTGCTGATGGCTTGGATGTCAGATATGAGAAAAAAAGGAATCTAGAATGATGCTTAGAAGTTTGGCCTAAGCAAATAGGCTGAAAATTATACTATTTACTAAGATAGGAAAAGCTCATTTCTAAACCCATACTTTGAAATTCTAAATATATTTTTCCACTGAAAAACAATAGAAAATAATGGGTAAAATTCCTGGGCCAATTTATAAAAATGAAACTGAAAGCAGAGCCGAAATACTAACAAAGCAGCCCAAGTCTTGAGGGCTAAACCTTTCTGAGACCTGGCAGGAGTGAGGGGAAAGGAATGGAGGTTTCAATCTCGGAGTAGCTCCTAGAGTAGCACTCAGCCTTATTGAGGGTGGGCAGGGGCTTCAGTTTCAGCAACTCCAGTGGGAGTGGAAGAGAGCTCTCTGAGTAGCAGCAGAGATTGTGATAAAATCCAGCTGCTGGAGGATGGACCATGAGTAACTACATAGATGGTCATTTATTTGTGAAACATTTCCGACTCAGGGATAGCTTAATTGCTTGCTGGATACCTCAACTCAAATGATCCTCAGACACCTCAAATTCAACATGTCTAAAAGCTTATCAGTCCATCAAACAATTCTTCTTATATTTCCTACGTTTTGTAGCTGGTTGTACCACCATATATCCAGTCTCTAAAGCCAGAAATCTGGAGCTTATCCCAGACTCTTCTCTCTCCTCTTCATCCCCCATATTCTATTAGTCAAGTCAATTCCAACCCCTATATTTGTGTCTCACATATTATAGCAGCAGCCTCTTGACTGTTCTCCCCTATGCAAACTTGTATTTCATTCAATTTTCCACATGCCAGCAGTTATTTTTCTAAAATGAACGTTATTTCCTTCTTAAAGTCTTTCAATAGTTGCCCCTTGCCTCTAGGATAAAATCCTCAGCTCCTAGAATTGCATATAAAACTATAATCCAACCTCAAATTATATACTCTAAATTCTAGCTGTACCAAACTAAAACAAAACATCCCATTAAAACACCATATTACCTTAGCATCCTTTGTGCCTTTACATGTGTGAAAATGAAAATCTCTTTTTAATCTACTCACTTATCCTGTCACCTGTCTACCTAGTGATACATTTTATTTATTCTTCACATCTCAGCTCAGTGATTACTTCCTTGTCTCTCAGGGGCAAGAATACCCTGTACTTCATTTTAACATTTATTACTCTGCAGTGTAATTGTGAGCATGTCTCTCTTTCAAGTTGAGCTGTGTCAGGAGAAGGAAACTTTAACTTGTTTATATTCTGTGCTATGCACATAGTAGGTGCTCAATAAACTAGTTAACTGAAAAAAAATGTGCCAACCACCTTGTTTAAAATATATATAATAGTGATGTGCTGTATCAAGCTTTTCTAGGTACTAATGGTATCATTATGAAAAGAGAAAGTACTAGTCACTTCTTCCCTTCACCCTCTTCTGTCCCCATTCCCAGGAGCTGTGGTTATCATCTAAGTAAATGACACAGTTCAGCTGCTACATAGTATCCTACCTATCCTTCCCAGGTCTGATGTAAGCACTATTCTTGCTTTTCCTTTTGCAAAGATTGTACTGGGCAGAGATAAGGGTAGAATGTTCTCCTTGAGCCTAGGGACAGAGCTGAAGGGGAATCAAAGACGTTCAGTGCTCAGAACTAGCTCTTCCTTAGGCTTCAAAGTACATGGAATAAGAATGCTCATGTTCACATAGGCAGGAATTTGGGAGGAAAATCTAGCACTGAACAAAATGTTACAATCAACTGGAATATCTTCAGTTAACCACTTGTAAACCAAACTGTAGCAGAAAGAGTATCCAGCACATTTGGGATGCCCTGAAGGTGAATCTAACATAATAATAGCTACCAGCCCTGGCCAGTGTGGCTCAGTTGGTTGGGCATTGTCCTGTACACCAAAAGGTTGCCGGTTCAATTCCCAATCAGGGCACATGCCCAGGTGGCGGGCTCACTCCCCGGTAGGGGGTGTACAGGACGCAGTCAATCAATGTTTCTCTCTCTCCCTACAAATCAATAATCAATCTTTAAAATAATAATAATAGCTACCATTTATTAAGTATCTACTCTGTGCCAGACACCAGGTTAGGTGTTTTATAAATATTACTCTAATTTTTTGGAGCATCCTATGTAGGACTATTTCTCTTTTGCAGATGTAAAAATGGAAGCTTAACAAGTTTGGGTAGCTTTTTCCTGTCACGTAACTACCAGATGTTAAGAGGATTCAAACAAATGTGGCTATTTCCATTACACCACCAGAAAGAGAAGTCTTCTGGTTATCTACTTTAGATCTTGACAAATTATTTTCAAATTGGAATGTGGTTTGATCTTGATTATTGAAAAGATTTTAGATTTTCAATAACCACAAATCCAAATAATAATATCTGATAATAATACATCCTCCTACCAATTTTTTTTATGCCACACTCACCTTGCCCCCTATCCGGACCTGAGCCTGAAGTTTGGCTAACTTTTCTTGATTCATGCTGTTGGTAAATCTAGGGGGGGGAAAAATAGATTTGTTAAAGTTACTGTTTTACCAAAATAAAATAACTGTTTATGCAACAGTACCTTCTGGTTCACTGAGTTTGCAGCATTCATTACCACCATGATCATATTAATACTGCCTATATTCTTAATAAATATTAATAACTTTTTCTAGCTTCATAAACCAGATATTAAAAGAACAAAAATTAAATAATACCACGAGGGAGCCGAATATGCAAATAGAATGGGATTCAAAGTTACCTATTTGAAGATCCCTCCTTAAATGCATGATTCAAGTAAAACCTAACCAATTACAAAATCTCTGTAGGCAAGCCAGTTTTTCCCTCAAAGATTTTTACAGCAGAGAGCTGTTACCAAATGTTATTAGCACAACCTTTAAGTAGATGTTTTTCTCCCAAATCACATTCTGTATTCCTTGTAAGCCATAAATAAAAAACAAACCAACAAAAAAAAGCTGGACAAAGAAAAAAATTCAACAATAGACTGTCTAGCTGTCAAGATATGAGGTACTCATGTCCTCTATTCAAGGTCAGATGGTATGTTAATAACAAGGAATGAGAACCAGATTTTTAGAGGTTCCGTGCTTCTGCAGCACTTTCCAGAGTTCATTCAATACTTTGCAGTGATATAATATGTCATACTTATCAAGATATGCTTGCATACAGGGCATAATGCCTCACTGCACAATTTGACAAAAAACATATCTCTGCTATATTAATACTAAAATTTGGGGGGGGGGGGCGGAGAAGGTGAAGAGACTCTTAATAAAGCCCTTTAAGGCTAAACTTAATTTTGAAAATTCTAAGAACATTATGAATCCTAGTCTGGTCAGTGATATTCATACTAAGGAAAACAGTTCTTAAGTTTATAATGAACCATAACATTCCACACTATATAAACAAATAAAAGCCAATGTTAAAGCCTTGTTTTACTTGTTCTGTGGATCAACAGATCATTACTGAGATGTGAGAGATGGCATAAAGTACAAGCCTTTTTTTGGCCAATTCTCTAACCTCTTTATAATTATCATTCAGATGAAAAAGACTGTTTTCTTCATTTGAGAAGTGAAAGAGAATCAAAGATTATTCCTAAACATCCCATATTCTGACACTGTACTTAGGCACTAACCTGTATATATATCTCTGCTTTAAGGCCAAATAAAGTCCAGTTTCCAAATAACATTTTTTTACATTAATTCAGAATTTATTTACAGTCTTCATTTTCCCAGTTGCGCAGCCTAGTCAAATAACATTTAGAATTTATGATTCCTTAAATCTTCGCTCAGCACTGAATCACAATGTTCAAGCAGCTAAAAACAATCTCTTATAAGAGCAAGTGTGATTAGAATACAAAATCAGAGATCTTTAGTGTGTCATACACTTAAATTTGCTATGCTCAATATCTACAGAAAAGGACCAATATTCACTTTTCTCAAAGGAATTGGCTATGAAGATGTAGTGAACCAACAACGAGCTAAGGACTTTTTTTGACCAAAAAAAAGGGGGCTAAGTGAAACTATTAGAACTAGACATAGGGTAAATAAACCTTTTGGGACTCCTCAGCATTTTCAAGTGACAACCCCCAAGAGATGGAAGAGAAGAGACAGAAATCAAGATAGAGTCCTAACTTGTCTGAAACAAAAGCAACAAAATTAACTATATCAATGTGCACAATAAAAGAATAGATTCCATTTTAGGCAATCAGGACAACAGAGAACTTGTTCTCAAGGAGTATCTCAGAAAAAAAAAGCATATTAGGGAGGTTGGAAGCTCAAGGGGGTAGGGGAAGAAGTGGGGTCCTTTGTCTATCAGCAGGTTGGGGTGTATGGAATTCAAGTAGGAAAGAGGAGTGGTCTGTCTATGAGAAATGTCAAGCTTAGAAATGTAAGCCTTAAAGATCACCTGGCCTACTTCCCTATTCCTCAATCAACCTGTAATTTATTGTCTTGTATGTAAGGCCGTCTCAAATACTTGCCAGCAGCAGCAGGGTAAAAATTATGAACAGTTCACCTCCCTCCCAATTTAATAGATTTGCAAATGAGGGCCCAGAAGGGAGAAGACACTTTCTAGGCCCAAAAGGGAGAAGCAACTTCCTAAGGGCATATGATCCTCGAGCTCTTCCTTGGGGACCCTAGAATCTTTCAGCCTTTTCCTTACGGATTCAAGAAAGGGTATCAGCAATGAGGTTATACTCAATATTTATTGAGTGCCTAAGTTCCCAACATTATAGTAGGCATTTTCACATACATCATGTTTACACAGCGAGATAATAATTTCAGCCCTTAGTCCCGACCTTTTTTTTTTTAATTTTTTTTTTTTTATCGTGTTGGGTTTCTCTAAGAGAGGCATAAGCTTTGCCATCAGAAGAATCAAGGTTCTACCACTCAGCGTTTCGGAAAGGTATTTCACTTCTCTGAACCTGTGACTCTTCTGCACTAGAAAAAGTGTTAACGCCACACACTTCAAAGCGTGCTGTTCATGGTTAAAGGTTATCAATAGCACAGGGTATGACTCACAGTAGATTCGCAAAAACTGGTAACTATTGTTACCAATCCCGAGGGGACAGCTACGGTATAGTCAGTGAAAGGACGCGGGCCAGGAAGTTGAAACCACCATCACTAGCGATGTCACACTGTGTCAGTCGGTCCACCATCCACCTCCTGACAGCCTACTACGCATCCAGAAGTGGGATGGGGCTCTCAAGACCCGCCGGGCAGTGTCCCGGAGCGGGAGGCCGACTGGCAAACAGTTGCTGCCATTAGGAGGTGCGGAGCGCTGCCACGCAATTCGGTCCGGGCGGTAGGGGCCGGGGCTGCAAACCTCAGTTTCCCTCTCTGCCGGGGAGAATCAAATGCGATGACAACGGACTGGCTGTGCACAGCTCCAAGCTCACAACACTGTTTGGATAATGGAGAGTCACAGGACAGAGGCGGGGGATCACCCGCCTCCTGGGGCCGGATCTGGATGGCAACAGCGCGGGCCCGCTCGCCCCCACAGAGGGCGGTGGTGCTGGGGACCTTCCCTCAGGTGCCGACCCCCAGCTGCGCCGCTGGTAACCGACAGGCCAGGCTAGCCGCCTCCGCCCCCACTTCGCGCGCCACGGCGGAAGTGGCAGCCCGAGAGGTTGGCGGGTGTCGGAAGAAGAGGGCGGGGGGAGACCGTGCGCAGCGGCATATGGCCGTGGAGTGGCGGGGCCGCCGGGGGG
>NW_005364671.1:503155-514958 GCF_000412655.1 Myotis brandtii
CGGGACCGCCGGGGGTCTCACCTGAAGCAGGGAGAGTCCTCCAACACCAGCACGCGGCAAGAGCAAGATGGCTGCCTCAGCCCAGACAGAGAAAGACGACGGAGGCGGCGGCGGCGGGAGCGGGGCCCACGTGATACAGCCAGCCCTCACCAGAGCAACCTATCCGGGGAGAGCGAGTGCGAACTACAGGGCCCAGCCTGCTCTGCGCCTCCCAATGGAAAGGTGACAGGTGCGGGTGGCCGCGGTGCATTCTGGAGCTTGCAGTCTCCCAAGCTTTCCATTGTGTTGGTGCCTGCGATAGGTAGGGAGCCTAATAAAAGCGCAGTGTGTATTTTTGTTTGGGTGTGTACTTTGTCAGATGTCTTTACTAGGCATTAAGTATGCTCTGTCGTACTCAACTAGTCTCCACCTAGGAGGCGAGACAGGACATTTTGACCTGTTAATACATACAGAGAAAAAAAATTTGGAGAAATACTCAACCCACAAAGTTTAAAGACAACAAAAGCAAAAAAAGAAAAAATAAATAAAATAAATAAAAAACAACAAAAGCAAACGGGCTTAACCAGAAGAAGCTCTACAGTTTAAATGCCTGCAGTGACTTCTGTCCTGGTTCCCTGAAGAGCTAAGCTAGGTCAGTTTTGCAATAACAGATACCAAGTTCGGGTATTTTTCAGAGCAGGCATTGGTTAGTTGCATAATCCCTGAGTGGAAGAATTGCGGTTGCCAGGAAAATAAGGTCCAGCGCTTCTTCTCCAGCAAGAAGAGGCGTTCTTGCAAGGCACGGAGACCATGTACAGGTTTTCTAGGTCTCCTGAAGACCAAGCAGGAACCCAAGAATGAAATCCAGTAGTCTAGTCTTTTATGTTTGCGGCGGGGGAAGTGGGACCCGAGGCCAATGGGCAACCCGCCCACTGGCGCGGCTGACTTCGCCGATCGATAATTTGCGTTGTTAATATTAAGTGCAGCGGTTCTAGGGGGCGGGGCTAGCCTGCTGGCAGACGCAACCAGCAACGGTTTCCGAAGCTTCCTCCGCACCCCATCACTATCTCAGCCCACTTTTTTCTCTCTATGTCTTCCGACAGAACATCCAAAATCGGGGTTGGGTAGGGGGAAGCAACTTGGTTTGAGAGCAACACCTATACCCTTCTACGTGATCTGCACCTTTAAACTCACTCGATCACAATCCGGACCCCGGAGGCACCACCCACATCCGTTTAACATCACTTCCTTCAGAGTTAAGGGGGGAAAAAATCTGGGAACTCGAGGGGTTGAGTTGAGCCGCGTTTGGGGAAGGGCGCGGACCTGCTGCTGTGGGACTCCGGCTCTGCGTCCGCTCTGCCCGGTGGCCCCGCACACTTACCACCATGGAGCTGCGGCCTCGTCTCGGGGCCACCTGTTTGCTGGGCTTCAGTTTCCTGCTCCTGGTCACCTTTTCTGATGGACGTACTGGGCTTGGAAAGGGTCAGACCGCATTCTTATCTTAATCTTTACTTATCCTGGGTCCCAGCCCAGTATAACCCTCTTCTCCTCTTAACACGACCCCCCTCCCATTCTATCTCTTTAGTCACGCCAGATTCTTTTTTATCCTAGCCAACCGCTCTTGGAGTTTGAAGAAGATTTCTTGGGGTAGGGAGGAGCGGGTCTAGGGCATGATGTGATGGGACGTTGTTCTTGGGATGGGGTAAGGAATGGCCCTTAAATTAGAAGAAGCATGTTTAAGAGCCCAGCACAGTGCTTAGCATTGGTAGGTCCTCAGGAACAGCCACCTTACTGCTAGGAGAAATAGGGCCTTTTTTGGACATGCATATACAGAGAGCCTTGCCCTTGGTCTGAAGATTCCCCAACTTACCTCTTCCTCAAGAAGAAGGTTACTGCCTCCTTGCCCTCGGGGGAACCATACCTGCATTCCAGGAAGTGGTGACTGGTGCAAAAGGAAGGGCTAAAAGAGAGTAGAGGGTCTGAAGTTAGAGGGGCCACCAACAGTTGTCCCTCCTGTGCTTCCGTTAGTGTGTCTGAAGAAACGGAATTGTTTGTGAGTGCTGAGGAGTTATTCAGTGGTTATGAACAGAGAATAGAAGATGTGATCTCCCTACTCCATCCCATTTCTTACATCTTCATTCGAACTCAGAGTTTATGCTTTTCTAAGCGGGTGAGTGGTAGCGTTGATTCCCCTCCCCTCCCCTCCCCTTCCTTTTTTTTTTTGTACTGATCTTACTGTATGGAAAGACTCTCCTGCAGTTCTGCTGTTTGAAATTCGATTTCTCTTATCCTCCCTATTTGTTCATTTATCGGCGTGTGATGAGATTTTGTGGACATTCAGTGTGCCTGAATACAGTCCCTCCTTAATTCAGTAAATAATTTTTGATCACCTACCATATTCCAGGCACTGTCTTGGACACTCCTGTCAATAAGACAATTTCAGCTTGGGATAAGTACTGGAAAAAAAATGAAATTGCGATGGAGAGGCTGGAAAGGATGAGGGAACTCATATTACCTGAACTAGGAAGGTCAGGGAATGCTTCTCTGAGGTGATATGTGGGTTTCCATCTCAGTGATGAAACTACACGGTGAATTCTACTGGGCCAGGATGTTTTAAATACTGTCAACCCCATTTTAAAACAGATTACTGTATATTTGGTGTAAAATTGTCAGTACCAAGGGAGACAGAAGGGTAGTGTTAGGAGTGTGGGTTTTGACCTGAGTTTTAATTTATTCTGCCACTAACAAGCTAAGAGGCCTAGGGCAAGTTGCTTAACTTCTCAAAGCTTAGTTTCTCATCTGCAAAAGTGGGCATAATAATAACTACCTGAGACATCAACAGATAATTTACTCTGTTCTAGTTACTGTGTTAGTTGTAGGCAATCCCTTGGAGTCATGTATTCAGTATTTTTATTCCTTGTTAGACATGAAGCTCTTGTGGTTATTCTAGTTATCGTTGCTGTATAACAAACCACTCAAAAATGTAGTGGTGTAAAGAAATCATTTTATTATGTTCACAATTCTGTGGGTCAGGAATTCAAAGAAGGCACAGTGGGGAAGGTGTGTTTCTCTGTTCTGTGATTTCAGTTTCTTCATGGGCTAGTGTGGGCCTCCTCACAGTAAGACAGCTGGATTTCAAGAGTGAGTGCCTCAAAAGAACAAGGTGGAAATGCATTGCATTTTTATTATCTAGCTTTACAAGTCACATAGCATAGCTCCCATTATACTCTGTCTGGGCCGGTTCAGGGGGGAGGGACATTAACCTCCCCCACTCTTGCTGCATGGGGGAATGTCGAGTTCACCTTGTAAGAAAAGCCTGTGGAATGGGAAGTATGTAGTGTGAAGACTAATCAAGACAAGTAAGCAGGCAATTACATGACATTGTCTAAGTAGCTCTGGCTCTTTCCTGAAGTTGGCCTGGTGGTTTGCAGGCAGGAGAAACTGCATGACTCTACTGTTTTCATTAAGAAGAGGAAGTACAGTGGTATGGTATGAGCACTGAATAGGAATCAGGAGGCTTGGGGTTTTGTGTGTGTGTGTGTGTTTTTTATACGCTTTTATTGATTTTTAAAGGTAGAGGGAGAGAGAGAAACATCGATGAGAGAGAAACATCAACTGGCTGCCCCCTGCGTACTCCCTACTGGGGATTGAGCCCATAACCCGGGCATGTGCCCTGACCAGAAATTGAACTGGTGACCTCTTGGTTCTTGGGTTGATGCTCAACCATTGAACCACACCGGCCGGGCAAGGCCTGGTTTTAATCCTGGACAGACCATATAGCAGCTGTGGTCTTCCCTGCAGACCATTTATTAAATAAGAGAGTTGAACTAGAAATGATTCCTAAGAGTTCTTCCAGATCTAACAGTCTAGAGTTCTAAAATAATTTTGTTATTCTCCATGTGCTAAAAATTTGAACTATATTACCTATGGGGAGAAGTGTAACAACTAACATTTACGTACATTGCTATATTCAGGCACCGTTCTGTGCACTTTTCATATATTGGCTGGTTTAATCCTCATAGTAACCTTCTGAGATCATCCCCGTTTCACAGATAAAGAACCTAAAGTGGGGGCACAGGAGTCACACAGAGAGTAAGTAGGCTAGCTGGGCTACACATCCCAGAGCCAGTGCTCTTAACAAGCACATACACTCCTGCCTCTGAGGGCAGAAACTCCTCTGAAGACCGTAAAGGAGAAATGAGAAAGTTGTTAGGGGGTAGGTGGGCAGTTTATGTGCTGTCCTCCTGAAACAGAAAAATGATTGTCACATCTTTGGAATAAAAATTAGGGACCGACACATGGGGAGTGTTTACATTCCACATTGTTCCCTCTTCACATTCACAACAATCCTATGGAATAGATATTTTTCTTAGGCATATTTTGCATTTATGCAAACAGCAAGTGACTGAACTAGGATTCCAATCCAGCTCTGTTTGACCACAGACAGACCTTTTTTTGGGGCCACTATGTTATTCTACCTCTCAGGTACAATGTTCCCTATTTTAGAGATGTGGCTACCAGCTCTGACACTTGACCTTTTGTCAGCTGGGAGGGGGTGAATAATACTTTTCTTTCGTTTACACTCATGAAAACAATTTTAGGATGAAGAGCTTGGGAAGTCTGATGTAAATACTGTGTCTAGGAATGGTCACTTTCCTTTTTTTTTTCTTCCTTTTTTAAAAATATTAATGTTTTTAGGGAAGGATTTGCTGACGTGGGAGCCTTCAGCTCACTTTGCAGAAACTGGCATAAATTAAGTGGCTGTGCAGGTGACATTTTAGGAAACTGGACTCTCTTCAAATGTTCCACGTTGGCATGGGTGTGTGTGGGGGTGGTGTCGGGGAGTAGGTGATTTCAGTAACAAGGTAAATACTGTACCCTTTCAAGTCATTTTTGAAGGGAAACAAAAAACTTAGGTTTTCTAGATCTGAAGGCAGTGTTTACATTCTGCTTTGGTGAAGCTACACTCATTCATTCATTTAACTCCTTCATTCATTTAACTTTTGCTAAGGAGGCGGTAAAGTCTTGTGAGTGGTTAAACTATAGACTCTGGAACTCAACCACCTAGGTAGGTTCTAATCTCAGCTCTGCCATGTACTGGAAGTGTAACCTTTAGCAAGCTATTTAACTTCAGGTTCCATATTTGTAAAATGGGAATATTAGAGTTTCTTCCTCATAAGTTTATTGTGAGGATTAAATGTCAGTACATGTAAAAGCACGCAAAACTGTGCCTGGCATGTAATAAATGCCATATGAATGTTAGTCATTGATACTGTTATCGTATCGTTATGTTATTGTAATTATCACATAAGTAAGAAATCAAAAAGTAATGATGGTGATTATTCCTATTATTAAAAAAAATCCAGTTACTTTTTACTATGAATTTTTAAAGAAATTTTGTACATGTAGTGAACTATTTCAAATTACACCTCTGGATTTACTCTTAGGAATAATGCAATAAGGTGGCTAAGGAACTGTTGGGGTACCAGAGAAGAATGTTAATTAGGAATCGAGACCTAAATTCTGGTTGTAGCTTCCTCTGTGGTTTTGGGTAGGCTCTGTCCTTTTCTAGGCCCTTGTAGTATGAGAGGATTGGACTAATCTCTTAAGTTTGTGCTGTCCAATACAGTAGCACTAGCCATGTGTCACTCTTAAATTTTAAATTAATTAAAATTCAATACAATTAAAAATTTAGCTTCTCAGTTGCATTAGCTACCTTTCAAGTACTCACCAGCCACCTGTGGCTTGTGGTTACTACATTGAACAGTGCAGATATAGAATATTCTCATCAGTGCAGAAAATTCCATTGAACCGTGCAAGTTTAAATCCCAACTTGAGGGACTTTCTTAGTAATAACTCCTGTGACTGTAAGTTTTGTCAGCTAGCTCCTGAGTAGCCCAAGTTTATGGATAATTTTATTTTACCTGATATTAATCTAGCTTCCCTGACTTTCTTTTGGCTATCATTTGCCTGGTATATATATCATTTTATTTTTTACTTTTATAAGTCCTTTTTTAGGTGCTCTTATAAACATTATAGTTTCATGTTCTTAAAAAAAACACACAAAAATCTGACCATTACTGTCTTTTAACTCCAACTGGCAAATTTAGTCCACTTATGTTTGTGGTGATTATGATGTTTGTGGTGATTAGAGATGGTCATATTTCTCTCATCCAGTTTCCATTGCTTCTGTTTTTTCTATGCTTTTCCCCCCTCCATTTGTGCCCTTTCTTTAGAGGTTGAGTATTTGTTTGTTCTTATTTTATCTCCTTTATTAGTTTGGAAGTTGGCGCTCTAGTTCTTTTAGTGGTTACTCTTGAAATTTTACTTGCATACTTAACAAAATCTAACATTAATATCTTGATGTTATTAAGAACACTTTAACTTAAGTCATTTCCTCTTTATAAGTAGTTGTTGTCTTGCACTTTAGTTGTCTTTTTTAAAAAACTCTACAAGTTGAGCATTACAAATTTTCCTACACTTAGTACTTAGAAGTATCTACGTGTTTACCAATTTATTTGCTCACTGTTCCTTGTATCTAAGCTTTCTTCTGGAATCCCTTCCTTCCAGAAACATGCCCTTTACTTATCCTTTTTCTCTGGTTCTTTTCTCTTAGGGGACTTTTTCATATTTCCTCATCTCTTCAAACCTCCAGGCTTCTTCCACAATCCTTGCTCTCAGCTGGTGACCATGCTTCCTATATAATAGAAGGAATTAAAAGAGACCTTTCAAAAACCGTCACCACTACATTTACCAACCTTCTAGCACCAGTGTTCATATATTCTTCCTTTCCTATCTTTGTTGGATAAACTGTGCTCCTAGCAAAGGCTAGTCCCTCAACTTGAGTAATAAATCCCATGTCCTTTTACCTACTCACAATATTTTTAAAAAATATATTTTTATTGATTTCAGAGAGGAAGGGAGAGGGACATCAATGATGAGAGAGATTTATTGATTGGCTGCATGCCCCACGCTGGGGATCGAGCCGGCAACGCAGGCATGTGCCCTTGACCGGAATCAAACCCGGGACCCTTCAGTCACAGGCCAACGCTCTATCCATTGAGCCAAACCGCTAGGGCTCACGATGTTTTTTTACCCTCTCTTCTCATCTTGTATCATCAGCTTTTCTTCCATTATTATATAATTTCTATCAGCTTTCAACATCCTATACTTCCCTTTCCATTGAGTTAAAACCCTTCCTCAACTCATAGCTCCCTTTAGCAATGCCCTTTTCCCCCTTCAGCAAAATTATTTGAAAGTGCTGTGTGTCCTAGCTCTAGAAATCTTCCTTTGGGCTATCTTGATTTGCTGTAATTATGCTGTCATCTTCACTCCTCTGTTGAAGCTGGTCTTGCCAAAGTCAGCACTGTTCCTCAGTTGCTAAATCCAGTGGTCATTTCTGATTTAACAGGAATAGTGGAGTCAATTGATCACCTTTCCTTCTTGAAGCATCTTGGAAACACTTAGATTGTAGGACTCCACGCACTGCTGGTTTTCTGCCGATCTCACTGGCAGTTCCTTCTTATGGCCTTGGCTAGTTATTCTTTATCTCCCTGGGAGGACTCCAGGGCTCTTGGACTTCCTCTCCATCTCTACTCATTCCTGTGGGATCTTATTCAGTCTCAGGCTTTAAATTACATTCATATGCTCATAACGCCTTTGAATTTCAGGTTCAGATATTCAGTTGTTCATTCAGCATCTCCAATTGGATGTCTAGTAAGCATCTCAAAATGAACATATACAAATCCAAACTCTTTTTCTGAATCCTTACCCCAGGATATTTTTTTCCATTGGTTTTTAGAGAGAGTGAAAGGGAGGGAGGAGGAGGGGGTAGACAGAGTTGTCTAGCTGGGCATCCTGCCAAAGCAGGATTAAGTTGCCTGAGTTTAGGTGTTGACAAGTAGAATGATGGGGATCACATTAAGTACCTTCCAATTCTTCTGAACATCCTCCCAGTTGTACTCTTATGTAATTGTTCACTATTCAGGATTAGACTTTGGGCTCTCGGCAAGTGACACATTTCCTCCTGGTCAGCAGCCCATGCTGTTGGGAATGAAAAGGGTTGATGGTTAGTTTGGATTTTGCCCCCATGTGCTAATCTGAATGAGCTATTTACTTCTCTGTGTTAACAATGATGGAAATTTGAATTTATTTCTAGGAAAGAAAGGCGTGGGAGATAGTATAGTAATTGAAAAGTCATAAAATTGAAGTTTAAATCCCAACTTGACCATTTACCAGCTCTGTGACCTGGTACAGGTTCTGTAACTTCTCTGAGTCTCAGAAGTCTCAACTGTAAAGATAACAAACGCTGCCACTTACTGATCACTTATACCTATTTTAACGATGAGAAAACAAGTATAGAGAGGTTAAGTAAGAGAGGATTATTATAAATTATTGCCAAATTTAAATGAGGTAACACATGTGATGTGCCAAGAATATAGAAGGTGGTCCATAAATAGCAGCTAGCATTATTATGATCACTAACATTTTCCAGATATAAAATTGAGTAATTTATGTTATGGCTGAAATAAGATTCATTTACTCAATAAAATACTTTATGGAGCACTTTCCTTGGCCATGTATAGAGCTAAGAGCTAGGGAAACAGGAGGGAATAAGACAGTTATGTTCCCAACTCTTAGGGAATTCGCTTTGGGGTAAAGGGGACCACATCCAACATTTACAATTCAGCCTGGGAAGTGCTGTCATGGGAATCAGGGAAGGTTTACTAGAAGAAATGCCCTCTAGGTTTATACCTGAAGAATGAATGGGAGGTGAAGGTGGAAGGAAAGGCAGGAGAAGCAGTGATTATGAAAGCTGGAGGGGAGAAAGTGCATGCTGCATTTAAGGAATTGAAAGAAGCTTTGTGTGTAAGATTTTAGGAAAAGTGTGGAAAGTGAGCCTGGAGAGGTGGGCAAGTGCCATGTTCTGAAAGGCTTTGTAAGTCCTGCTGCAAGAGTTTGGCCTTTCTTTTTGGGGCTTGGAAAGCCTCTGAAAAGTTTTTACCCACCAGAGATGTGATTTTAAAATATCACTCTGGCTGAAGTGTGGGGAATTAAGACAAGAAAAGCTTTAAAAATATTATCTCATTTAATCCTTACACCCACACTTGGAGGTGGGTATATTATCTTGATTTTACAGATGAAGAAATTGGGACTTGGAGAGCTTACTTTATTCACAAAATTCATGCATTTAATAGGCATTGGAGTCGTCATCCATCTCTTTCAGACTCAAAAGCAATATTGCTGAATTGTCTTCAACTAGTAATGATTTGTTATGACCTGCTTTATGTTTACTCTGTGGAAAATTCCCATTCATTCTTATTGTATTATTTGCATACTCTGTGTTAGATTACAAAGCATTTTACAGACATTATTTATTTTCCTTAAAAACTATCAGTAGGCAATGTTATCTCCATTTTACAGGTCTGAAAAGTGAAGCTTGAGGTATGGGACAGTCCATGGTCCAAAAAACCCAGAAAGTGGTGGAACAGGGACTTGAACACCATGCTCTTGATAGAGGAAAGCCTTTATTATGGGTGAACATGCCACGCTTCTTTCTTGGGTCTTTACTCTTTATTCATGTGTGAATGTTTATAAGACTCTTTTCTTCTAGGTTTTGGAGATCACATTCATTGGAGGACACTAGAAGATGGGAAGAGAGAAGCAGCTGCCAGGTATAAAATACGGTTTTAGATTATTTAGGGTGGTAAAACACTTTTCGGACATTTTAGTATGTGAAGGTCATGCCAAAGCAGAGCAAAAATGAATACTTGCATGATAACAACAACACTAATACTATCTAACATCTAGTAAGTGCTTACTATGCACCAGACATTGAATTATGTGAACTAGCTTATTTAATTCTCATAATAACTCTTTTGAGGTGGGTACTGTTGTTACCTTCATTTTGAAGATAAGAAAACTAAGGCATAGAGCAATTATGTAACTTGCCAAAAATCACACAGCTAGTAAGTGGTGAAGCTAAGATTCAGATGCAGGCATTCTGGCTTTAGAGCCTGCACTCAACCATAAATCATACTGCCTACTAGTCTCAAGTTGAGTAGTCTTAAAATTCCAAGTGTTTGCACAGACAACTGACACAGAGGGAGAGAAAAAGGCAGAGCAGGGAAGGGAAGTGCTTTGTATGCATTCATTCATTTAATCCTCACAACCTCTAAGGTTGGTTCAGCCTGTGAAGTAAGAACTATTATGCAGGAGAGGAAATTGAGGTACAGAATGGTTAAATAACTTGACAATAGTTTACACGGCTAGTAAGTGGCAGAGCCAAGACTTAAATGTTTTGGAGAAATACAAAGACCCAATATACTTATGTGCACCTACCTTACACACATATACTTGCACAGAAACACAAACTATAGTGTTTGCTTTTGCTAGAACAGATTCTACAGCTTCGTGGTTCTGAGTCTCATACCTTCTGAATTAGAGTAGGATTGCCAGATTTAGCAAATAAAAATAAAGGATGCTCAGTTAAATTTTAATTTTGGGTAAACAAATTTTAAATATGCCCCATGTAATGTTTGAGACATACCTATATTTAAAAAAATTGTTTTGGCTCAGCCAGTGTGTCTCAGTGGTTGAGCATCAACTCATGAACCAGGAAATCATGCTTTGGTTCGATTCCTGGTCAGGGCACATGCCTGGGTTGCAGGCTCGATCCCTAGTGGGGGATCTCTCTCATCGATGTTTCTATCTCTCTCCCTTCCTCTACCTAAAATCAATAAAAATATATATTTTTTAAAAACCCAAAAAATCTAAAATCAATTAAAAAAATATATTTTTTTAAAAACCCCAAATTTTTGTTGTTTATCTGAAATTCAAATTTAACTAGGCATCATGTATTTTATCTGGCAACCTTACTTAGGAGAAAAATTCCTATTAGTCTTTCAAGTTCTAAATCAAATGACTGTTTTTAGATAAAGTCTTCAGTGATTTTTCTGGGCAGTTTGTGTTTTTTTCCCCTGTACTGTTACAACCCAACCTATATCCACCCTCCATTATCTATAATAATAAAAGCCTAATATGCTAGTTAGACCAGATGTCCTTCTGGACATCCTTCCGGACCACATTCTGGATGAAGCTGGGGCTGTGAGGGAAGCCTGGGGCCTGGGTGCCTGCCAGCAGCCGGAGGGAAGCCAGCGCAGGCAGCCAGGGGAAGGAAGGCCTACTCTTGCACAAATTTCATGCATCGAGCCTCTAGTAGTATATATTTTTCTGCTTGTAGGTGCCTAACTCTTCCCATTCAGACCCTTGATCTCCTATAGGGGAACTGTTTTATGTTCATCTCTGAATCCCCAAACACGGAGATGTTAAGTGACTGAAATGGCTATTGAACAAACAGTTATTGAGAGCCACTGGGTGTAAGGAATGAAGGGGAACTAGCATTTGTGAATTGTCTTCTCTATACTAAATATAGTTCTGATTGTTTTTGCAATATTTAATGTTCACAAAGGCCCCATTAGAAATGAATGGGTAAAGTCCTTGGCCACAGGGAGATAACATTCCCATGAGGCCTGTAACATTTGACATAAATAAATGATGCCATTCTAGTCTCTTATCTCCTTTCTGAGAGAAGAGGACCTGGGTCTAGTTGGCTGGGACTCTCGTTTCCATAGCAACAAGAGGTCCTATAAGAGCCAAGGCCTGCCGGAAGTTCAGTTTGCACTTCCGGTTTGCGTCTTGGACACCGGCAACCCGGAAGTTGACGTGCGGGTTGCACATGGCCGCGCCCTGGGAGGATGCCGCTGGTAGTGTTTTGCGGGCTGCCGTACTGCGGCAGGAGCCGGCGCGCAGAGGAGCTCCGCGG
>NW_005364671.1:515098-519937 GCF_000412655.1 Myotis brandtii
ATTAAGGGCTTCCGCTACGAGCTCTACTGCCTGGCGCGGGCGGCGCGCACCCCGCTCTGCCTGGTCTACTGCGTACGGCCCGGCAGTCCGAGCGGCGAACCTCGGGTGGCGGCTGCGGAGGAGAAGCAGAGCGGGAACGTCAGTGTGAGTTGGCGGCCGCGCACCCAAGAGGGAGGGAGACCTCCGGCAGCGGGCGCCCGCGTCCTGAGGGAAGCGCGAGCAGTGGACTCGGTAGTAAATGGGGGAACCCAGGCACACCTACTTACGGAACTGGAGCCGAAGGAAACCGGGACTCCAGATCTCCCAGCTGTCGTGATCCCTGATTTCGAGAAAGCTGCAAACCACGTGTCCAGTGCCTTGTACCCTCCCGAACTTCTGGAGGCCCTAATGCTTCGCTTCGAGGCTCCGGACTCGCAGAACCGCTGGGACCGACCCCTGTTCACCTTGGTGGGCTTAGAGGAGCCGTTGCCCCTCGCAGAGATCCGGGCTGCACTTTTTGAGAACCCTGCTCCTCCACCCCATCAGTCTACCCAGTCCCAGCCCCTTGCCTCCGGCAGCTTTCTGCACCAGCTGGATCAGGTCACCAGCCAGGTGTTGGCGGGACTGATGGAAGCGCAGAAGAGCGCAGTCCCCGGAGACTTGCTTAAGCTTCCTGGGACCACGGAACACCTTCAGTTTACCCGGCCTTTGTCCATGGCCGAACTGAGCCGCCTCCGACGCCAGTTTATTTCCTACACCAAAACGCATCCTAATAATGAGAACCTGCCTCAGCTGGCCAACATGTTTCTGCAGTATCTCAACCAGAGCCTGCTCTAACCAGAGGTGTTTGGTGACAGGCCGTGGCTCCTTGTCTAACCTCTACTGCCCTGTATTTCTCTGAGAAAAATAATCTGAAGGTCTGCAGAGCATACTGATGTGCGGTACTAGAGCTGTTGCGACTGACTCACACTTTGCAGAATGCCCCTGTGCCAGGCCTTGAGTTTAGACTCAGAGCATACTCTGAGACTAGAAAAACTGGGGAACTAGCTTGAAGGATCTTGGCAAATTTCCTCAGAGGACAGAGCTCAGATGGACAGGGCTTGCTTAGATTGGGATCTACTTGGGATATCCCACTGCATTGACTTCCCCCAGCTGAACTGTGGGAAAGCAGACTGGATGGATGAATTGTTTTAAAAACACTTGTGAACAGAAACTTAAGATGGCACAGTTCTGCATCTGCACTGGCCCTTCTTTCATACCACAAATAGTATTTTTTAGTACTGTACCTAAGATTTTTGCTAGTCTATCCTGGGTCTGGAGGTCACAGATAAATCCACTGGTTTCTGTCCTTGGGAAGCTTTGGTTCTAGTGGAAATAAAAGACATATTTTATTATGTCTTTTAATAATAAAAGACATAATAGCCACTAGATTATTTCATTTAATAAAACCTTTTAGAAAGAGTCGGCTGGAATCTCTTTCACTTAATGTAACTTAATGTTCATATAATTAATGTAACATTTTAGATCTACATACAGGGGTGGGCAAAAGTAGGTCTACAGTTGTGAGTACATGAAAGTTTATTGTATTATATTATTTTCCATACAAACAACTGTAAACCTACTTTTGCCAACCCCTATATATTTCTGCTGTGCCTTTGAAATAGTACGTCAATAGTGCGTATTGAGATATTTTGTTCTAATCTAGAGGGATTGTCACTTCTGTAATTTGTGCTTCACTGTGTTCTGAGGCAAATGTCGCTTTAAGTTTGTCTTTCATTCTTCCATTGGTTATTTATTAAGCCAACGATAGGTACCTGTCTTACCAGTGCTTGTGATTTTTTAAAGAATTGGGTAATATTTGCCCTTGAGAGGTTAATAGTTTGTTGAGAAATACAGACAAGTAAACAGATGATTACAGGACATAAGGGGCTGGTGGTTAGAGGGTGGTCACAGAATGCTTTAGGAGTCCAGAGGAGGAAAGGATTGACTAGCTGTTGAGAGAAGATTGTTTTGCAAAAGGCTTCAGAGGGATTACTATGTAAACTGCCACTTTAGAACAAGGGTCAGCAAAGGGCCAAATAGTAAATATTTTAGGCTTTGTGGACCACAGCCTCCCTGTTGCAGCTTATCAGCTTTGCCACTGTAACACAAAAGCAGCGATAGTCTAAAAATGAGCTCTGATCGGTGTGGCTCAGTTGGCACATGCCTAGGTTGTAGGTTCAACCCCAGTTGGGGCATATATGAGAGGCAGCCAATCAATGTTCTCTTTCTCCCTCTCTAAAAAATGAAAATTAAAAAATCAATAAACAAGTCCTTGGGTGAGGATTAAAAGAAAGAAAAAATATCAATGTGTTTTAACAAAACCATGTACACTGAAATGTGAATTATGTTTAATTTTAACATATCACAAGGTACTATTCTTTAGACTTGTTTCAATCATTTAAAAATGTAAAAATCATTTGTATCTCAGAGCTCTACAGAAGTAGGCAGTGGGCTTGATTAGGTCTGCTGATTGTAATTTGCTGACCTCTGTTCCAGAATGCTGAACAGCAGTTTGCTTTGGAGAAAAGAGAGCAAAACAGATTTTTCTGTAAGTGCAGGGATATGTTAAAAAAATATTTTAAAAAATAGGTTGCCATGCTTGGTAATGTATTTCTTGCTTATCAGGTAATCTATACCACCTTTTGTTTCTGATATATGAGCGAGGATTCCTGCCACAAATGGAGGTTTGGACTAAGAAATCTTTAAGTCCTCTTCCAATGAATTCTGGATTGCCATTCTAAATTGAACTA
This sequence comes from Myotis brandtii, assembly GCF_000412655.1. Taxonomy (NCBI): domain Eukaryota; kingdom Metazoa; phylum Chordata; class Mammalia; order Chiroptera; family Vespertilionidae; genus Myotis; species Myotis brandtii. The sequence goes on from NW_005364671.1 coordinate 517,870, forward strand.
AACTATACTGGTTAGAAAGAACATTAGTTTTGGAGTCAGATTTATCAATTAGTAAGTTGCAGAATCTAGATTTTATGTGGCCAAATATTTAATCTCTTTGGAGTCTCAGTTTTCTCATTATTATAATGAAACCATTAATAACATCTCTAAGGATTATTGGAAGGATTTAAGTGAGATAATGCGTATAAAGCACATAGCACCATGTTTCATAATAAAAGTTTATTACATTTTGCCTATTATTATAGTTACCTGGATCCCACTTGTCACCTAAGCTTGCCGTATTCATTTGCTTTATAACTTTTTACAAGTATTAGAGGCAGAAATCTATCCTAAGTTTGAAATCTATCCTAGTTGGCCTCTGATGAGTTGATAATTCATTTGACACTTACTAAATTAATTAAATTAATTAGTTGATGTGTATTTAGAGTAGTGCCCAGTACAAATTAAATGCTACATGCGTGTTTGCTATCAATATGATTTTATATGCCAGATGTAGGGGATATAGAAACAGCTAAGAGTTCCTTAAGGATCCAAGTCTGGTGGGGGGGAGATGGGTAAATATAATAAATCAGTGTAGTAAATACAGTGTTATACAGTGTATGATGATGTATTGATACGGTGGTTGGATGATGACTGCTTACCTAGGATCCTCCCGCAAGTTGTCATTTGAACCTTGAGAACTTGGAGAGCTTCATCTGGCCAAGACTGGTTCAGGTGGATTATGTCACTCATTACTTAAAAAAAGAAAAATTTTTTTTTCCTCCTTGATTGTAAAAATTACATTTAATTGTAGAAAAATAGAAGAAGTATAGTAAAATCCATAATCCCATTATTCAGGAATAATGTTATGTTTTGTTATATTTCCTTTGGGCTGGCTCTTCTGTACATATTTGTATAATTAAAACCAAACTACAGCTAATAATTTTATATTCTAGTTTTTAATTTAAAATTATACCAATGAAAATTTTTATTAACATTTTTAATAGTTATGTCACCTTAACAATTTAAATCTGATGTTTTCTACAATCTTTTCTCCCTAGCTTTAAAGTCCAAATTTACAGAATTTACAGTAATGTCAGAATTATCAGTAATTTTGTTATAATAATCTGTTATTGAATAGGTTGTCTTAAAATTTTCCCAATTGGAATCATACTATATGAATGTGCATTAATCTTTGTCTTCATAAATTGGTCATTTTTATTAGGATAGATATCAAGAAGTGGAATTGCTAGATTATAATTTCTTTGTTTTGTTTTTAAGTGGATTGCCCCTGATGGTGATTATCCATAAATCCTGGTGTGGAGCCTGCAAAGGTAAGTGCAAATGATCAAACCTCAGATGCGTTCTGAAATACTAGCATTTAAAAATAGGAGTAGTGACCTTCACCCAGTGACTGCTGATTGCTTTAAAGCAGGGGTCCTCAAACTACAGCCCGCGGGCCACATGCAAATACAAATATTGTATTTGTTCCCGTTTTGTTTTTTTTACTTCAAAATAAGATATGTGCAGTGTGCATAGGAATTTGTTCATAGTTTTTTTTTTAAACTATAGTCCGGCCCTCCCAACGGTCTGAGGGACAGTGAACTGGCCCCCTGTTTAAAAAGTTTGAGGACCCCTGCTTTAAAGGATACCAAGGAAATATATGACATAGATTCCCTGCTCCCAAGAAATTTGCAATTATATTTGCAGGGGGTTGGAGGGTAAGGCAGTTAAGATAAGTAGAGTATGAGATTAAGTGCTAAAGTCATATGGACAGTAAATGTTAGCAGAAGCTGAAATGTACAGAGGGACATGAGAAGGTTAGGAAAATCTTCCTGCAGAACTTGAGAATCAAATTAGAACCCAAGGTTATTTTACTTGGTAGTGTGTATTTTTTCTGCTATACCACCCTGCCACTTCCAAGTCAGATTTTTTTCTTTTGTTTCTTACGCTATACTTATAAAATCCTAGTTGGAAACGGAGTATAAAATTAGTGTGAATAATTAGTGTAACATAAATACATTAGTGATATTGTTACTCTTTTGTCTATTACTTCTTTAGTAGGAGTTACTGAAATGTGTAAAAAAGC
>NW_005364671.1:520314-528949 GCF_000412655.1 Myotis brandtii
CCCCCAGCTTTAAAGCCCAAATTTGCTGAATCTACAGAAATTTCAGAACTTGCCCATAATTTTATTATGGTAAATCTTGAGGTAAGACTTCCAGAGTTTCTCCTTTCTGTTTTAATCTTAAGTCTTCACTCTTTTAGAATTGCCATTATTAATAGCATAAAATCTTATTTAGCAGAGCTAGCTGCTTATATGTATGCATTTTTCTCTTGACCTTTAACACTAAGTCTTGTGTCACACATGGTAGAAAACTGTCCAGCCTCCACTTGTGGGAGGAAGTGGGCTAGATGGGATTGGATAAGGTGACTGAACTTTAAGGTCCCTTCATTCTTAGTCCATGATTATGACATGTTTTTACATCTTTGTATAGTAGCTGATCTAAAGGGATAGTCACACATGCAGGCTGTGAGTTCCTGCAAAATGTGATTCAGTCGAAAGCCAAGTCTGTCTGGGCTTGAATGTACATTCTATAAAATAATGTTTACTTAAACACAGTACTAGAAATTTTCTGAACACAGTAACAGTTAATGTTGTGCCAAGTCAATGATGTTTTGGGAATCAGTGAAGAACAAAACAAATTTTTTGCCCTCATTGAAATTACCTATGGGGACTTGAATACGGGGAGACAGACAAATATCAGATGGTGGTAAGTGCTATGGCTAAAATTGAAGGGTGGAGGGGATAGTTTGCAAACATGGTTATCAAAGAAGGTGACATTTGAGCAAAGATTTAAAGCAGAAAAGGGAGTGAGCCATAAGATAATGCGGGAAATGTGTCCAGGCATAGGGTAAAACCAAGTACAAAAGCCTGTGTTAGGAGCATGCCTGGCTTGTTTAATGACAGCAACTGCAAACAGGTTAGTGTGCTTGAAATAGCCTAAAAAGGGGTAGGACATGGAGTTAGAGAAGTACCCAGGTGGCAGATCATGTAGGGCCTCTTATGCCACTGCAATGACTTGGGGGTTTTACCCTGAGTGAGAGGAGAAGCCACTGAAAGGATTTGAGGAGAGAGGGAACGTGATCTGACTTAAGTTTTATAATTCATAGGATGAAGAGGAGCCCAAGGATAAAGATTTCAGCCCTGATGGGGGTTATATTCCACGAATTCTTTTCCTGGGTAAGGTGAAAGATCTTAATCTGGGGATCCAAGAGGTGGAAGGAGAGAGACATGACTCGGCACTGATTCCACCTAGTGAAACTGTACTGGGATGGCTAAAAACAAGAAACAAAAAGCAGTTTCAAGAGAGAGTGGGGAGAGTTCTGAGTGCCAGGACTTCAAGTCTGAAGGAGTTTTTCCCATTAACTAACTCCTTTGTGAGCAAGAACAGAGTATTGATCATCCATTTATTCAGTCAACAATCGTTTTATGTATCAGCTCTAAGTCAAGAACTTTGTGAGGCACTACAAGGACACAGATAAGCCACAATTCTTACCCTTGACACCATAGAGCAGCAGGGGTTCCATTGCCAAATGGAACCAGACAAATGTCTTTCCACAAACAATTTTATAAAAAATACTAATGACTGCCTAATCTTTACTCAGCATTCTGTTAGATTCTATGGGGAATGCAGATAAAAATATAGGATCCCATCATCATCAAACAGAAAAGGAACATGTCAAGAAGAGGGAACAGCACATGCCAAGAAATGGGGGAGGGGTGTTGTATTCAGGAAACGGCGAAGAGTTCATTGTGACTGCAACATAAAACACAGGGATTAGGGCGGTGAGATAATGGGCTGCACAGATGGGCAGGTCTCATTTTCCAGAAGGCCTAGTGTATCATATAGTGTTTGAAGTACCTGTCTTGTAATTATTGCAACCCCTGTGCCATTTTGTCTACAATAGATCCCAGTGGCAAGGTGCGTCCTGAAATTATCAATGAGAATGGGAACCCCAGCTACAAATATTTCTACACCAATGCTGAGCAAGGTATGGTTATGTTGAAAGGAGGGAAGGTTGCTGCTAGATTAACTAGGACAGCGGTTCTCAACCTGTGGGTTGCGACCCCTTTGGCGGTCGAACAACCCTTTCACAGGGGTCGCCTAAGACCATCCTGCATATCAGATATTTACATTACGATTCATAACAGTAGCAACATTACAGTTATGAAGTAGCAACGAAAATAATTTTATGGTTGGGGGTCACAACATGAGGAACTGTTTTAAAGGGCCAAAAGGTTGAGAACCACTGAACTAGGATGAACCATATGGGATGTCCGTGATGGGAAACTCAGTTCAACATGTTAGCTGAGCATCTCTTGCATGACTAGCTTCTGGCTAGGTCCTGTGTAGAATATATGGGAAAGATTAGACTGAGCTCCTTCCCTAACTACTTACAGTCTAGTTGGAAGCTAACTGACCCACATGAAACTGAAGAACTGAGTCTCACAGAGGTAGTCACTGTAACCTCGACAGGAAATGAAATAAATGAAATGTTCATCTAAAAGATATAATGGGGATGGTAGGAAGGTGTTTTCTATTCCTAGTGTCAAGTAAATATGTGCAGTCTATGACGGGTTCAACTCTAATCCTGGAGGATAAGCCGAAGTAACTACTAACATTTTTGTGGCACTTCAGCTTTATAAAGCATTTTTATTATCCATGCTCATTTAATTTTTGCAATAATCCTGTGCAAAGTAAGTAGCATTATCTCATTTTATAGATGACGAGACAAATTCGAAAAGGTGTAATGATTTCCCAGGGCTAAAATCCAGAACTAAATCTTGTGTCCAGATCACATGCTACTGTCATATTTCTCCTAAAATATAAAAATCTATATTGGTTGTCAGCTGGTAGATATTAAAGATCTACTTCGTATTCTCCCCCCTCCCTACCCCCCAACCTTTATTTCACAGTTATTCAGGGGATGAAGGAAGCTCAGGAAAGGCTGACGGGTGATGCCTACAGAGTGAAACATCTTGAAGATGAGTTGTAACGTGAATGTGTTCCAGAAGGAGAGCAGCCGGGAGGGAATATTGAGGAATCACTCAGAACAACTACACCAATCAGGAAACCTTGCTCCTGCCTGTGTGGGAAGGAGCTCTCTCACTGTGGAAGAGTTCTGCTAATAGAAGCTGGTCTCCATGTTTGTGGATCCAGCAGCATGTGGCCGACTTCCTTCTCCTGCCCCTCTGACCTATTTGTCATTGAATGTAAAGGATAATATCTTTTGACATAAAACTTGAGCCATTTGGAGGCTTACTCCTTGCACTTAAGTGTTTGAATCTTTTTCCATTTCCTGCCACTCTACTGACCTTGCTGGTAAAGGGAGCCCAGGAGCATCTTTTCTACAATGTTAAAATTGCAGAAATTGCTTATCATTTCAAACAATACACCCTAAATGTAAATCAGTAATTCTGACCCCACCAAGGAGACCAGCCTGATTCTTCTCTTTTTCCCCTCCTGGGAATAATCTTGGCCTTCCTCCTGAATCCCTACAACTTCCTTCCTCTCCTGCTTGGGTTTCCCTGTTTGCACGCATGCGTGTGCAGGAATGGCTGTGTGCTTAGACTCAGCCCCAGCTGGAAGCACGCTTTCCCTGTTACTGTTGGAGAAACTCAAACCTTCAAGCCCTAGACAGAGCCATTTTTGTCAAGTTGTCAACTGTATTTTTGTACTGGGGTTAAAAAAATATTAATTGTACTATTAAACTTTAATAAAACTTTAAGAAGAAGTATGTTGTTATGGCCTTTCTGTTATTGGAAAATGGAGGGAGGGAGGGAGATCAGAGAGTAAACTAATCTTGAGGGCCTAATTTAGTACTCTCATACCTTCTACATTCAAATGGCCATCAGAGCTCATCAATTCTACTTTTTTAAACAGCTGAATTCACTCCATCCTCATTATTGCTGTTTTGGTGCACGGCAGACTTTTTCTGTTTCCTAGACTATTTCTTGTGACAGCCTCTTAATTTGTCTACTACCAATATTCTCTCCTACAATCCATCTTCCCTGCTTTCCAAAATGCAAATATGACAGTGTCACTCCCCTGCTTGAAGCCTTTCCCTTCACCTTCAAGACAATAATATTAATATTAGGAAACACTTCGGCCTCATTATGTGCCAGGCAGTCTTCTGAGTGCTCTGTGTTATTCCATTTCATTTGCCTTTAGTCCTAATAGCCCTGTGAGAAAGGTACATTATAATCTCCATTTTACAGAAGGATTTGAAACATGGTAAAACCAAGGCACGGGATAAAGTCAAGATCTTCACCTTGGCCTTTAAGCAGCTGCCTACTTCTTTAAACTCATTCCCATTCATGACTTCACATTTTTATGTTGTGGTGACACCAAATTGTTTCAAGTTCCATTCACAACGTGCTCTTTTATGCTCTTGTGTCTTTGCTTGGCTAGCTTCCATTGCCTAAAACATCTTTCCTTTAAAAAAAGATATTTTTATTGATTTCAGAGAGGAAGGGAGAGGGAGAGAGAGAGAGAAACCTAAATGATGAGAGAGAATCATTGGATCGGCTGCCTCCTGCACACCCTACACTGGAGATCGAGCGTAACCCAGGCATGTGCCCTGACCAGAATTGAACCTGGGCCTGGGTCAGGAGGAGCCTGCAACCAAGAGCCTGCAACCAAGGTACGTGACCTTTTGGTTCATAGGTTGACAGTCAACCACTGAGCCACGCTGACTGGGCTAAGACACTTTTCTTTTTATTCATCCACATTTTGAGCCACCTCTTCCAGAGTCTTTGCTGACCTTTCTCATGAGGATAAAATGTCCCTCCCCTAATACATCTATCTTGGCTCCTCACCACATACTGTAGTTACCTATTTGTACATCTGTGGCTGTCACCAGGCAGCCATGCTCTTCCAGGCAGGGGGCTATTCCTCTGTTCTGTGCACCAAGGTCCCAAAACAATGTGCTTTTAAGTGAATTGTCCCATTCTGTGGTAGGTTCTTTTCATCTGTTCTCTTTATATTCCATCAGTGGTCCTGTAGGATAGGTAATATTAGCCTCATTTTATGGAAAAGGAAATATTGGAGACAGGAGTGGCTTGCCCTCAGTATCTAGACTAAGTGCTGGATTCTAACCACCCCTGTCTTACTCCAAACTCATGCCTTTCCCACTACACTTTGTTACCTTCTTTATATTTCAAGGTGTAACTCAGAACAGTTTTCAAGCTGGAGAACATAAAGACTTTACAAGAGATAAATGAGCACAGAAATTGATACCCAGTGAATTGATATCAAGATCCTCATTTTCCAAAAAGTAGTTTTCCAAGATTCCTCAGGTAGTTAAATATTTACCATTTGACCACCAATTCCACTTCTGAGTATATTATCCCAAAGAATTGAATGCACAAACTCAAGTAGACATTTGCACACCCATGTTTATAGCAGCATTTTTTCACAAAAGCCAAGGTGGAAGCAACTCAAGTGTGTGTCAATGGATGAATGGATAAACAATGTGCTGTATAAATACAGTGGAATGTTAGTTCCTTTTCTTTCAACCCCTATACTTTGGCTGATTTCAGCACTATGGCTACTGGTCAGTTCTGAGAGAATGCAGTTCCTATTTAGAGCACAAGGGGGAGTATGAGACTAAACCTTTGCAAAAGGTTTGGGGGGGCGGGGGTGTGCGCGCGACTTATTTACTTCCCTTACCAAGCCCTGTGAGAAAGCTAAATAGACAAGTAGACTTCCTGTAACCCTCTTCTGGACCCCCAAGGCTGTCTTCTGTTCCCTTTTTCATAGGGAATGGTACCACCCAAGTCAGAGTGCTCTCCTAGTTGCCGCAATTTCTTTTCTCCCCAATGTAGAGCCAATCAGTCACCAAATCTTGTCCTTTCATTCTTTAACGCCCCACTGCATTTCCCAGCTCAGATCTCATGATTTCTTTTGTTGTTGTTAATTCTCACCCGAGGATATTTTTCCATTGATTTTTAGGGAGAGTGGAAAAGAGAGGGAAAGACAGAAACACATTGATTGGCTGCCTCCTACACAAGCCCTGACCAGGCCTGGGTCAGGAGGAGTCTGCAACCAAGAGCCTGCAACCAAGGTAGGTACCCTTGACTGGAATCAAACCCGGGACTCTTTGATCCACAGGCTGATGCTCTATCTACTGAGCCAAACCAGTTAGGGCTCATGATCTCTTGACCTCACTGGATTAGCCTTCTCTTTGGTCTCCCTGTCCCCTGTATATTGAAAACTCCAGTCCATCTCCCATTGTGAAGGCTCTCTTTATTACCTCTCCTTCCCATTTTGCTGAGTGAATTTCAAATTGTCCTCCCCCGCTTTTTTTTTACACAGAGCAATTTAGTGTTCCTGCTTTCTCTTCCCACACTTAACATATTCACACTCCTCAGGACCCTAAGTAAGACGAAGGGCCTTCTGTGTGTTAGGGTGTATCCTTCTTAGAAGGGAATTGTGGTTAGAAATAGCACTTTTCTGTTGTAATAATGAAAGTGTTTCCAATTTACTGAGTGTATACTATGTCCCTGTCACTTTGTCAAGTGCTTGCCAGTCGCTATCTCATTTTCTTACTTGATCTTCATTGTGAATGACCCTGGGAGCTAGCTCTCACTATTGCTATTTCTACAAATAAGAATGAGGTGCCTGTGTCAGAAAAAGTAGGTAATTTACCTAAGATCACACAGCAAGCAAGTGGTGGAACCAAAGCTGTCTGTTTGCAAGTCTGTGCTCTTTCCATTTCACTAGATGGCCTTTCAGGGGAAGGAGAGGGAGAAAGTAATCAGAAGACCCGAGGCTACATAAACACAACACCATCTGTTCTCCTATTGTTTTGCAACTGTAAGAGGATGGTTTTATATGTTGGCTCATTATGCCTGTGAAGAATGAATAATCATTATCATCACACCCATTTTGAAATGAGGAAACTAGGGTTTTGTGGGAGAAAGGGAGTGAGAGAGCAGGCAGCATGCAATATTTGATCTTAAGATCACAGAGACACTAGTTCTGGGTGATTATAGAGATCAGAGTGTGGCCATGGGAGCCAGTGGCCGAGGTGATGTGAAGAGGAGACCAAGGACTGAGGGATCAGGAAGCCACATGGCTACTGAAGTCACCAGGAGGATGGCAGGACAGGGGCTAGTGAGGATGACCAGGAGCCAGGAGCTGAAATCATCAATGCATAGGAAGCAATTGGGGGTCAGTGATGAGGAAGGGTAGAAGGTAATACGGCTGGAGCGCCAAGGAGAAGGAACTTTTGTACAAGCATGGAAGTAGCAGTGCTGCCACTGCCCCCTGGTCCTGTGATGTGAGGGGAGTGGAAAGGTGAGAAGCCTTCTTGTAGAGGGCTACAAGAGGAGTCTTGGAGGAGGGTCAAACTTTGATAAAGGCAAAAAACGAATCTGACTACTCTCTGAGGAAGTAGAGGGTGTAGGAGTTTGTTGACAAAGGGACAGGATTCTAGGGGGCACAGTAGAAAGGGCTGCCAGGAGATGGACAGTGGGAAGGTGAATGGAAGTTGGGGAGAGAAGCTCAGAACAGTATAAGAATGAGTCTGCCAGAAAAGTAGATCAGAGGGGCTTTCAATTGGGTGGTTCCCAAATTGGAGAGACAAATTGTAGATAGGGTCATAATGGAACCTGAGGGGGAAATGGTTCTGGTATCTGACCTCTAAGATTTGAGATGGGGAAGAGTGTGGGAAAGGACAATGATTCTAAACCAAAGCCGGCAGCTTGCTTCCGTGACTTCAGGAAGACTTGAAGTCCAGGTCAGGGTGGGAGGGTACGGTGCTAATTACCTCATATACCTGCCTTCTCTAGTGGAGTTGGGACTTCCTGATGACCAGGCCAGAAGCCTTTCTCACTCTAGGCCGCTGCTGGTAATGGGGAGCCCCTGGAGGGTGTGTGTGTGTGTGTGTTGTCTAACAAGCTTGATGGCAATATGGTGACATTTAGAATGATCATTCAGGCTGCTGGTGCAGAGGGTGGATTGCAGAGTGGAAGCAGGGAAACCCATTAGGAAGCGGTTGCACTAGTCCAGGCAAGAAGCGAGGAGGCCTGAACCAGAGAGAGAGCAGTGGAGACGGAGAGAAAGGGAAGGGATCGGTAGGATATGTTAAGGAGGTATTATTACAGACTGATGGGATGTAGGGCATAGGGTAGAGGACAATGCCAAGGTATCTGGCTTAGTTTCCTCTTGTAGTCAGCAGTTCAGATTTCGCGCCTCTCCCTAGGCTTCTGTGAGGATGAAGTGATGTGAGGGACAGGAAAGTGCTTTGGAAATGGCAAATCTCGGTACCCACCATCATCTACTTTCTCATCAAAGCTCTCTGATCACCCAGAAAGTTCAGTCTGTGGAACGAGGCGTGAGGATTAAGATAAATCACATAGAGCCCTGGCCGGGTCACTCAGTTGGTTAGAGCATCTCCCTACACGCCAAGGTTGTGGGTCCCGGCACATACACACAAGAAGCAACCAACGGATGCATAAACGAGTGGAACAACAAACCGGTCTTTCTCTCTCATCCTCCCTCTCCCTCTCCCTAATCAATAAATTTAAAAAGATAAATCACGATTGTCACCCTGATATTAGGGAGCTCAGGGCCCCCGAGATACATGGACACCTGTGGGCAACAGAGATGGGGCGGGGCTAACACGAACCCCGCCCCTGGGCGGGGCGTGGGTGGGGCCTGGACGGGGCTGTTGCTGCAGCCGGAGCCTCAGCCCCA
>NW_005364671.1:529415-548536 GCF_000412655.1 Myotis brandtii
CGTTGGGGGCGGGGAGATGCGAGGAGGGAGAGCTTTGGGGGGGCAGTGCGAGCTGAGGGTACCAGGCAGCAGAGGGGCGGTGGGGGGGGGCGTGGAGGTGACCAGCTAAGGGAGGGGCCTGGCCAGCGGGGGTCGTTTGGAGCTGGAGAGGAGAGAGGTGATGAGGGGAGGGGGCTCTGGGCAGGGGCAGGGCTGCTGGTCGGGGACAGGAGATTTGAGGGCGAAGAGCTGGGAGCCGTGCCCAGCTGGGTACCGGCAGGCGGGTAACCTGAGTGGGGGCGAAGGTTGGGCTTAGGGGTGGGAAGCCTGGAAGAATGGGGAGGTGGGACCTCGGGCTGTTCTACCCGGCTGGCCTACAGAGGAAAGGGTGGGGAGCTGATCGAGGGAGAGGGTAGGGGCCTTGGATTTGGCGGGTGGGCACCTGAGTTCTGGTCAGAGGTGAGGGGTGCAGACGCACTGCAATAGAGCCGGCGTCTTGTGGCTGAGTGGAGGAGCTGTCAGGGAACTTGGAGAGTTTCGGGTGGTGGGTGCGCTGGGTCAGGCTGGGGAGGAGGTATGAGAGTGGGAAGATGATGGGGGACCAGAGTGGAGTCCATGGGAACCCAGGCTCTAGCAGTGTCTTAGCTCCTCAGAAGGCTGCGAAGGGGACCCAGACACTGGACCCCATGACACGGCCACCTGTGATCAGCGACAAGATGAAGAGAACCATGGACAGGAAAATTCATCCACAGGCTGATTATTTTGGAGTCCAGGTGTGAGAAGAGACTTGAAGGGGAGCAGGGCAGCAGCCTCTGGAAGCTACTAGAAATGTGGAGGGAGATGGGAGGAAGACAGGGCCCTCCATCCCAATTTCTCAGAATCCAGATGGAAAAGGGTGGGGGATAGTGAATGAAATTATGTGTGTGTGTGTGTGTTTGTGTGTGCACAGGTGGATGCCCACCTGTTCTGTGCCTATAAAGGGTAGAAAACAATGGAAGTCCCTGAAAAGCCCTGTCTGTGGTAATAGAAGCCCTGGTGCTATGTTAGCCAGAGGAGAGACATTTTGTTAGAGGATGATGGGTCAGGGATGACTTTCTCGGCATGAAGGATTTAGCTAGTAGTAGAATAAAGTATGTTCCTATCAGAGGAAACAGTATGAGAGAAGGCTAAATTCAAAAATGATCTCTAGCCCAAGAAATAAATCTTCATTTTCTTAAGGGTTATGATATGAAAGGAGGCATCAGTAACCTATAGGATGTTTAAAAAGGTTTCCCATCTCAGCTTGAACTCCTTACGGTTCCTCTTCATCTCCCCAGAGTGCAGCACAGGGCCTGGCTCACAGTACGTGCTCAGTGAATGTTGACTGAATGAATAATTGAGCTGTGGTTGTACTACTGCCTCAATTTCCTTATCTACCCCCCAAGAATTGTTGTGAAGATTATATATGATAATGTGGGGGAAAAGAACTTTCATAATCTATAAAGCACTGTACAAAAGAGAAAGACCACTATGTTATTATACAAGTGTGCCTACATTCTGTCAGTGACCACACCCATGGCTGTCTCCATCCTGGAGAAAGAAGGAAGTGAACGTCTTCCAAGCTTCTATTTATGCAAGATAGAATGCATTGAAAACACTGGCATTTAGTAGGTGCTCAAAAAATGGCAGCTGCTTCTGTGGGGAAACAATGAGGAGGTATGCTGGGTGGTGGTGATGAGTTGTCAGTGGGGAATGACCTTAAGAAAGGTTGAATTAGAAAAATTAGTAGAGTATGGCTTTAGGGAGGAGGTTGCATATACTAGGGTGAGGTCCACATATGCCCAACTCCCTCTTTATTCCTCATTGATAAAAGTTCCCAAAAGGAGCACCTCTTATAGGTCATATACTACCTACATGCTTTTCCAACATTGACTACGGTCTTCCCAATAATGCTTTTACAAATGAGGAAACTGGCTTAGTCATGTGAAATTTCTTGCCAAGATCTCACAGATAATAAATGATAGACACAGAAACCGAATCTAGTTTGTTTGGTTTGGAACCCCAGGCTATTTCCACTACCCAGGATGACCTGAGATAAGAAAACATGAAGCACACAGACAAAAAAAAAAAAAAAAAAAAAAAGATGAAGGGTTTTTATAAAGCACTCTCCCATCCACTGGTTTTAATTCTTACAACAGTTTGCCAGGGAGTCATTTTATTAACTCATTTTATAGATGAGGAAACTGAGGCCCAGGGTGTGATCTGCCTAAGGTTACATAGCTGCTGAGAGAGCAAAGGCTCACCCCAGGTCTCCTGACTCAATCATATGCCTTTTCCATCAGGAGAGTTCATCTATTGAATTGATCTCCTCTTGCTGGATTTTAGGGCCCTCTTTTCCTCTCCCCTCCCCTCCCCCTTTCTTGGCTAAAGTTGGCTTTTTCTTAGGTGCTTATTTCTGCTGCCTATCAGACTGAACACTCTATTTGTTTCTCACACCAACTCTTAGAGGAGCCGTTTTCTTCGTTGCCTAGCCAGGAACCAGGGATGACTTCCCAGATGGTCCCTGGGCCTTCATCTATATGGCTTGTCACGGAGACAGTGAGCTACCAGGCTCTATCATTTATGTAACTGTCACAAAAGAGAGGGAAGATGTGTTTGATCCTTATCTCACAAGTGTGGTTCTGCATGCGCCGTGTGCAGTGACCTCTCTGCTTCAATCTGCCTCGGGCAGCTGCTCGCTAGGATGCTTTTTACCTCTCTTCCAAGTGTCTGGGTAGCCCCATCTTGAAAAGATCCCCTTGGGGCCTTACATCTGAACGTGCCTTCCAACTGAACCTCTCTGCCCTCTGCCTCTTCCTGATCTCACACTACCTACTGGGAAAGCTACGCTGTGTGCACATAAACAGTGTGGCAAGTGCTAGGATAGAGATGCTCGGGGCGCTGGGGATGCTTTTTTTTTTAAAAAAAATATATTTTTATTGATTTCAGAGAGGAAAGGAAAGGGAGAGAGAGATAGAAACATCAGTGATGAGAGAGAATCATTGATCGGCTGCCTCCTGCATACCCCATACAGAGGATGGAGCCCACAACCTGGGCATGTGCCCTGACCGAGAATTGAACTGTGACCTCCTGGTTCCTACGTTGACGCTCAAGCACTGAGCAACATCATCTGGGCCGGGGATGCTTCTTTACTCCCTCTAAAATTGTTGCAGTTTTTTTCCCCTCTAAGTGCAGTCTAATCTGGGAGTCATTAGATAACAGAAGTTCTGGTCGTGACTTGCTATGTGACTTTGGACAAATCACTTCTCTTTGTGGAGCCTCAAATTTTGACCTGTAAAATGAAGGGGAGTGGATCAGGCAGGAATTGAAACTGTTTTTTACTCTTGCCTAGCTCCTCACGCTCACACCTGTGGCAGACGTAGCTAATAAAGGCTGATTCTACGGGAGGCCACATGCAGTTTTATCTACACAGTGAAACACACTTACATGCATTCTCTTGTTTAAAATTCACAGCAGCCTTGCAAGGTAGGTAATATCATCATATCATAGATGAGGACACTGAAGCTCAGAGTTTAAGTGACTTACCCAAGTTCATACATTTACATTGAGTTACTGGGAAAGCTGGACCAGGAGCTAGGCTTTTTGTTGTGATAAAGCCGCCACTCCAAAATCCCTCCTAATTCCAGGAATCTAAGAGTGTAAATAGCTGCGTCAGAAAAATGAAGACCAATAATATAACATTTACATTGATAGTCTGGAACATGGCAAATGCTCACTAAACGTTTATTGAAAGGAATAATATGCCCTAAGGATTTACTATAGATCCAGTATTGGCAGGTGTAAGGATGGATACAACTCAGCTCATTCCAGGAGAGGAGGCAGATAGTTAACTGTAAAACAAGCTCAAATAATGTAGCCCAGATCAGGGAGCGGGTAGTTGAACAAGATTTGACTGCAGAGGTAAATTAAAGGGGCCAGTGAAATAATATTTATTGAGTACCTCACATGGGCCAGGAAATTATGCCAGATTATTTACATATTTGCACCACAGGTCTGTGAAATAGGTGGTATTTTCTCTATTTTAAGGTAAAAATACTGTGGCTTAGAGAGGCCACTTGACTTGCCCAAGAAATTCAGCTGAGGAGTTGGCCTGGGATTTTGAACTTTCCCATAACACTGCTGCATGGTACTAGGTCTAGTCTCAGCCGGTAGCTATGAGGCGTGGGCAAATCCTCCTAATATCTGGCTCTCAGTTTCCTTCTTGATCAAATGGAAATAATAATTTTGTCATTTCAATTTTATCTCCCAGGTTTATTTAGAGGATAAAATAAAGGACATAAAATTGAGGTATGGATCATATCTATGTTTTAGCAAAGTTACTCTTTGACCAGCAGTTCCACTTCTAAGATTGCTTCTGAGGAAATAAACAGGAAATTGAACAAGTATTTATGTAAAGAAATGGTCACTGTGTTTTAATCTATATATAAAAGCCTAAGCAGCCGAACAACTGAATGACCAGTTGCTATGACATGCACTGACCATTAAGGGGTAGACGCTCAATGCAGGAGCTGCCCCCTGGTGGTCAGTGCACTCTCACAGCCAACCTCCTGCGACCCCGATTGGCCCGATCGCTGGCCAAGCCAAGGGACCCCACCCTTGCATGAATTCATGCACCGGGCCTCTAGTTTATAATAATTAAGAATATAAAAATAACAAATATATAACATTAAAGAATTGGTCATATGACACATCCTTAGATGTAATATAATGTAACAGTCAATTGAAATAATATTTATGAAGAGTTTTAAAAGTCTAGTAAAATATGACAATGTTAAGTGAAAAGGAGCAGGGTACAAAACTAGTGAAAATATCTTAGCTGTTAAAATGTGCATAGAAAATATAGACTAGAATTTATAGTATGTTATCATTATATACAGATAAAAATATAAACAGACCTCTATGCTTATATTTACCAAGACTGTCTCTGAAGGATTAATGAATTGGTAACATGTTTGCTGTTGAGAAGAGGGACCGGAGATTGGGAATCACGGGTGGGAGTTGTTGTTTTTTTAAGTTTTTATTTTTTTTCTTTATTGATTAAGGTATTACATATGTGTCCTTATCCCCCTCATTGCCCGCCCCCCCCCCAAGTGGGAGTTTTTTGTTGTTTGTTTTTTCATTGTAAACCTTTAGGTTCCATATTACTTACTTTTATGCTAAAAATTAAGATAATAATGCAAACTGCAGATGGTGATAAAGTAGTACTTACAAATAGTAAACATTTATTTGAATTATTTTCAATGTGTGTATTACTTTTTAAATTAACAAATAAGATATAACTTAAAATAGATGGCATTTTATTGCATGAGAAGTAAGGGAAGAAATACACTTAACATGTTAACAATGGCAGTTTCTTTTTTTATATATACTTTATTGATTTTTTACAGAGAGGAAGGGAGAAGGATAGAGAGTTAGAAACATCGATCAGCTGCCTCGTGCACACCCCCTACTGGGGATGTGCCCACAACCAAGGTACATGCCCTTGACCAGAATTGAACCTGGGACCCTTCAGTCCACAGGCCGACGCTCTATCCACTGAGCCAAACTGGTTAGGGCAACAATGGCAGTTTCTGAATGGAGGGGATGTCTGGTCATTTAAAAATTTCTCTTTATACTTTTAAGCTTTTTTCTAAATTTTTACACTTTCAAAATTGGAATTTTCTCTTGTAAATAAAGATGGCTGGCAGCCGAGCAGAGGATAGTGTGAGGGCATTGTGGTTGCTTCCCTTGTTTTAGTTAGAAAAAGCATAATCCCTTTGCCAATTCTTAAAATAGGCTCTGCATCTTGTACCATGAAAAACTGAAAAGTTAGGGCTCTGAGACAGTTTAAGCACCCTTCCCTCCAATACCACTTTCTTCTTCCATGCGAATGCTATGCCTCAGTTGCCAGGGGTCCAGGGAATGTTCTATGCCTGTCTAGTGAGCCTTGCCATGGAGCAGATTGATACAGGAATTGTGGCTGTGACTCTCAGATAAAGGCTTGAGAGCTGGGAGAAACGAGAGGAAAGAACAGAGGCCACCACAGGCTAGTGGTGGCATATTTAACGAAGTATTCTTAAAGGGCTTCTAATAAATTATCCCACGTATTTGTCTGACCTTTCTTCAGGAGAGCTTTAACCTTACAACTCACTGGAGAGGCTCATAGAGATAAATTCACCAGTCTCACTCCTAGCAGGAATTCCTAAAGAGAGTGACACCTGAACATGACCTTACATTAGGGCTGTCTCCCTACCGTCCCCTGACTACTCACCCAACATGTCTAAGTACCCAGCGCTGAACACAAAAAGAAATTACATAGGGAGAAGCAGGGTACCTACAGCTGGTGAGATGTAGAAAAAGCAATTAAACATTCAAAGACTGTGGGACCAAGTGCTGGATTATAAAGTTCAGATTCAAGTGTTCGAGAAAAAGGGAGGTTGGGTGGCAGGTCTGAGAGGGCTGGGGTTTCAGGGAAGCCCTGGCATGTAATAAATACTGCTGAATGAATCAATCAATAAACAAAGGATCTATGTTTTGAAGGATTTGGAATAAGAATGACTTATGTTCACACCTGTGTGGGGTTTACCAGTTTATGAAGGTCTTACTCATTGTTATCTTATTTGAGTCCTGTAACAGCTCTGTGAGGAGAGCAGGGCAGAAATTGTTCTCCCCATTTTCCAGATGATGAGATTGGGCCCCAGAGTGAGGACGTGACTCTTATTAATTCAGGGCACACTTACTTAGTGCTGATCATGTACTAGGACTTGTGCTAGAAGCTTGAGAGGCAGAAACGAAGTACTTTAAGTCTCAGATGTTTGGTCTAAAGGAGGAGCTAGAATAGTGAACAGTTCTGAAATAGTAGAAAGTGCTGTTAGAGTGCTCTGGGAGTACAGGGCAGGAGTGCATGCCCCTGCCATGCACGGATAGGGGAGACTTCATCGGATCTACAAGGATGAGCAGGAGTTGATTAGGAGAAGAATGTCTAGGCAGAAAGAAAGAATACATATGTAATCGGACAAAAGCAAGAAATATTGCATGTTTGGAGTAAAGTGTGTAATCTGGTATAAGGTTGCACAGGTTGGTAGGGAGCAGACTTAGGGGAAGATAAAGTTTAGAGAGTTTATTCTCTGGTTCTTTGTCGAGTTGAACAGATTGGGCTTGATCTTCAGAGCTGTGGGGAGCCATAAAAGTTTTTGAAATGGGAATGATAGCCTTGTACAGGGTCTTTCCTGAAATGTTCATGTATTTGCTGTTTTGGCTTTGCCTCCCCCCACCACCCCCACCTCACAACTCAGCTCAGGAGCTGCCTCCCATAGGAAACTCTCCTTGACCATCATTCCTCCAGGTTCAGTTAGACGCTTCCTGTGGGCTTCCTTAGCCAACACTTTGTTACTATGAGTTTATGTGCTTTTTCACTCTAATCTGTGGCCACTCAGAGGGTAGACACCATGTCTGATTCATATTTGTATTCCCCATGCCCAGCACAGGGTTTGACCCAGAGCAATGTGCTCGGTAAATATTTGCTGAAGGAATGAATGGGAGGAGCTGGGTTCCACCTAATCCTGAGACAACATTGGGACAGGTGCAGTGATGGGGTGATTCTGAGGAGTGTGTGTTTCCTCAGTGATGCTGGGGTGGGGAATGAGTATGTGAATGGCAGAGTGACCATTAAAAGGTTGGTGACACTAGAGATGTGTTCCTGAGTGACCACAGGTCTCTCCTGCAGATGGCTTCAGTGACCGACAGTAAAGCCGGCGTCAAAGATGCCTCCGACCAGAATTTTGACTACATGTTTAAACTGCTCATCATCGGCAACAGCAGCGTTGGCAAAACCTCCTTCCTCTTCCGCTATGCTGATGACACCTTCACCCCAGCCTTCGTCAGCACTGTGGGCATCGACTTCAAGGTGAAGACAGTCTACCGCAATGAGAAGCGAGTGAAGCTGCAGATCTGGGTGAGTCCCAGGCATCTTGGGCAGGATTGGCCTGACAGGGGACTAGTCTGCTAGTACCAGGGCTAGGGGGTGGGGCCGGTTTGGAACTCCTGGGTCTTACAGCATCAGACACTAATGCCGTTGCTGGTCTTGCCCCTGGAGTGCCCCTTGCTGGTTTTATACAAGTTTTCTCTCCTCTGGAGGCTCCGTTGCTTCTGCTGCTTAACTATCCTAAGAGGCTTTATTCTGGCCTGTATGAATAGTGACAGAATCTAGGCTTTGGAGCTAGCATCTACATCATAGGGCTATGGGTGCTTATTATAGTTCCTAGAACATAATTAATGTACAATAAATGTTAGCTATTGTATTCATAATCTATCACTGCATAACAAATCACTTCAAAACTTGATGGCTTAAAACAGCAATAATAATTCATTACCGCACAGTTTTTGTGACTTGAACATTTAAGAGTTTCTGGCTTGTAGCCTCTTATGAGCTTGCAGCCAGATGTCAGCTTGGGTTGCAATCATCAGAAGACTTGAGTGGGGCTGGAGGATCCCTTTCGAAGGTGGCTCACTTACATGTGTGGTACTGGCCTGTTAGAAGGCCTTAGTTCAGTGGTTCTCAACCTTCCTAATGCCTTGACCCTTTAATACAGTTCCTCATGTTGTGGTTACCCCCAATTTCATTGTTACAAATTGAACATAATTAAAGCATAGTGATTAATCACAAAAACAATATGTAATTATATATGTGTTTTCCGATGGTCTTAGGCGACCCCTGTGAAAGGGTCGTTCGACCCCCAAGGGGATCGCGACCCACAGGTTGAGAACTGCTGCCTTAGTTCATTCCCAGGTGGCTTTCTCCACAGAGCTGCTTAAGTCTCTTCATGGCATGGCAGCTGGCTTCCCCCAGCTCTTGGAAAGATCCAGGAGTTCAAAGGGGAAGTGGCAATGTCTCTTATTGCTCAGCCTTAAAGTATTCTATTGGTCACTGATTCAACGTAGAAGGAAACTATACAATGGTATGAATCCTGGGAGGTGAGGATCATGGGGGACCGTCTTGTTAGCTGGCCATCACAGCTACTATTATTGGTGCTTACCAGTGGTACTAATAAAAAAAATATATATATATATAGTTGAGATGATATAGCAACATGTAGATCATATACTTTTCAATAATGAATTAGCATTGAGATTAGAAATTTTGAACATTTGTGATTTTAAGTATTTAAAATATATTATTTATTATTCAACTTGTTAAATGTACATTAATACATAGTACATATATCTTATTGGTATAGTCCATCTACAGTACTTTTCTTTTTATAAATTATTTCAATATATTAATATTACCTTATAATTAACCCCAAGAGGCAGGTATTATTTTAATATACTCCTATTTTATAGAAGGAAAAATATTCAGTTTCAGAGAATATTAGCTTGCTTTAGGTTGACCACACAGCTATAAAGTGGGATTCCAGCTTAGATCTTCTGAATCTAAATTATGTGCTCTTTTCTCTATACTGTTGAGAAGCACATTAGACCTTATAGAACCTATATTTTAGATAAAAGTTTATTTTGTTCATTTTGTCTCTATTAAAAGCATTGAAGAATCATAAATCATTGGAAATGTCAGAAGCTCTACAGACCATTTAGTTAATTGGTTTTAGAAGTGGGGTCTCTGGATCAACAGCGTCAGCATCATCTGGGAATTTGTTAGAAATGCAAATTCTCAGGCCCCTCTTTCAATCCACTGAATCTGAAACTCTGGGGTATGGCCCAATAATCTATATAATAAAAGCCTAAGCGACCGTTATAGCGGAACGGCCAGAACGACCGGTAGCTATGGTGCGCACTGACCACCAGGGGACAGACACTCAATGCAGGAGCTGCCCCCTGGTGGTCAGTGCGCTCCCACAGGGGGAGCGCTGCTCAGCCAGAAGCCGGGCTCAGGGCTGGTAAGCACAGCTGTGGTAGTGGGAGCCTCTCCTGCCTCCACAGCAGTGCTAAGGAGCAGTGAGCAGGCGGGCGGTAAGGAGCGAGGGGTCCCGGACTGCAAGAGGGATGTCCGACGGCTGGCTTAGGTGGACATCCCCCGAGGGGTCCCGGACTGCGAGAGGGTGCAGGCCAGGCTGAGGGACCCTCTCTCCAGTGCACAAATTTCGTGCACTGGACCTCTAGTCTGTGTTATAACAAGCCTTCCAGGTGGTTTTTGAGGCAGGCTAAAATTGAAGAACCACTGATCTAATTTACCTCATGGTGAGAATCAATAAGCATTTATTAAGTACCTATTATGTGCCAAGTGCTTCTGCTTATGTTATCTGACATTTTCTTTGCAGCCAACACACAGCGGGGTGGGGTGTGTGAGAACACAGGATATTTGGGGCATGGTGAGCAAGACAGTTTAACTACAGCAAGGCTCTGAAAGAGCAGGGATGGGGTGCCGAGTTAACTTTTCTGGAGAGGCTATCAGATGGCACAACAAACAGAAGGTTCTTGCCATGGGTCAGAGGGTAAATGCTTGATGACTCCTTAGGGAGCTGAAGAAACTGTTAGAGTTTACTTTGTCTATGAAGAGAAAGTAAATGTAGACTAACATTTTCTATATATATTGACAAAATGTCTTCATTTGATCTCCACTTTAGATGGTCACATATTCTACATTCAAAAAATCTTTAGGTAGCAGTAGTCATTCTGCCCTTCTAAGGGGTTGGCAGTGGTGGCTCCCTCACTCTTCATTCATTTTTAGTCCATCGTGAGTTTTTGCCGTTTTCCTGTGCCTGGTTAAGTGGATTTATTGATTATACTACCTAATTTTAACTAAATGAACCCACAATGGATATGTGGCTTAAAACAGTCCTGCAAAGAAACCTCTGGCTGAAGACTGCACTAATTATATTGAGCCCACATGAGCACAGAAAATGACTGAAGTGATATTTCTCTGACTCCTAGCACAAGTTCATTGTCAGCCATGTTTTGAGGTAAAATCAGTGATGATCTAATTAGATTTGACATAGTCAATCACATTGCTTTTGCTAAAAGAGAAATGAGGAAAGGGTGTTCTTGGTGTGTGTATGCATATGTGCTTTTCTGTAAAAAAGTTTTCTGAACTGTTCATAAATACACTAAAGTTTAAACATTTAAATAGTATGTATGCCATTGTATGTATGTTAACATCTTTTGTGTACAGTAGAAGTATATATATGTAATTTAAGTAAATATACAAATATTGTGGGTGCTATGCCTACATTTTTCTTACTTAATAGGGGTATAAATTTGGAGACAATTACCATAGGCATTGGAAAGCCATAGATGGGTTTTAACAAGGTTAGATTTGCATTTTAGAAAAATCTCTGGTTTCAGTTTGGAGGGTAGATGGGAGGGAAGCAAAGAAACTAGTAGTTTGGGTAAGTTATAAGGGTTTGAGCTAAGTCTATTAGCTTCATTGGGCTGCCATAACAAAACAACACAGACTAGATGGCTTAAACAACAGAAATTGGTTTTCTCACAGTTCTGGAGACTGGAAGTCCAACACCACGGTGCCAGCAGGGCTGATGTCTGGCAAGAGGACAGCTGCCTTCTTGCTGTGTGCTCACGTGGCCTTTCCTTGGTGTGTACACATGGAGAGAGTGAGGGAGCTCTTCTTATAAGGACACTAGTCCTATTAGATCAGGGCCCTAATTTTATGACCTCAATTAACCTTAATTACTTCCTTAGAGTACCTATCTCCAAATATAGCCACACTAAGAGTCAGGGCTTTAATATGTGAATTTTGGGAGGATACAAACATTTGGTACATAACACTAAGATAAAAATGACATAAGAGTTGGAAATGAGGATAGAGATTTGGGACTAGAATTTACGGAATTTGATGATGAATTAATTGTATAGGGAGAGGAAGAAATACATATCTACTCGTATATATTTACTTTCGTAAGCAAAATTTCTATAATTTTTTTTTTTAAGCAGTGTGAGCTTTGGTAAGTTACTTCACTTCTGTGACTAGATAACATCTTCAGCGGTAAAAGCCTGACAGGCTTGTTGGGGGATCTAGATGTGGTAACAGTATTAGGAACACAATAAAATTTAGGTCCCTTTCTTTCTCTGCTCTTGATCCACATGCAAAGAGTGACGGGGTCCCTCCCAAGGTTTCCCGACGTGGTTCTAGGAGTGCTGGAACAGTATTCAGGGACTCACTAGCACAGCATGAAGCATTCCTCTAAGTTTCTCCAGCCCATTTGATCTCACCCAGGGGATTTCAGAAAGCCATTGTCAGGGTGGAAGGTGGAGAGGGACAACGAGGAGGTATGAACGTCGTTGAGCAGGACCATTCACAAAAGGAGTTTCTATCATATCTGGGGGATATTGGATGATGAAGCCATTGGTAGTGTGTTCTCTGGGGTCCCTCCCCACATAGGGTCCTGAGAGCCCCCTGTGTATCCTGGGAGGTTAATTATTGTGGATCAGAGGAGAGAATTATACTGGGGAGAGAAGTCTTATTAATAGCGAATGAGAGCAGGAACAGGTGTGAAGGGAGAGAGACTTGGAAGCTCCACAGCAACAAACCTGACTAGAGGCCACTTACTGCTGGGTGCTGGTTGCCAAGCAACCCCTGGAGACCTGTGGGAAGAGAAGAGCGGCAGAGGGCCTTTCACTGCCTCTATGTGAGGCCCATTGCAGGGGCTATTGTGTCTGGTGCTGGTCAAGGGAAGCATCCGGGTCTGAGAGGACCAAGCTGACCTAGGACTTGGAGTCCTGGCTCTGCCCTACAGTTATTGCGTGATATGTATGAATGACCCATCAATTCCACAAGTTTGTTCCCCCAATTATCAAATGGAAAAAGTAATTCTTGCTTCTTTTCCCTCATGGTTGTTGTGAAGATCAAGTGAAGAAATGGAATGGGAAGCCCAAGGAGAACTGTGAAACCTTGAGTAGATCAGAAGGACACAGGATAGTGTTTGCCATGTGAATTCTTCTTGTATGTGCTTTAAATCACTCTTTGTGTCTTTCATACCTTCCCTCTGACTCAGGGAGGCAGTTACCTCCTTAAAGAATGACTGAGGTTAGAAATGTCAAATAATTTCTTCGGAGCCAGGCATAAACTTCATTCTTTCATTCATTCAGTAGGCATTTATCTGGTGCTCACTCTGTGCCAGGCATTTTGCTAGCTTTGGGGAAACCCTCTTCCTGCTCTCACAGAGTGTACACTCTAGTAGGGGAGATAAATACTAAGTTCATGAATAAAAAATACCCACTTTTACCTGTGGTAAGGGCCCTGAAGGAAAGTAATAGACTTGTTTCAAACCCAGGCACTGGGACGCAGAGCTCAGGAATCACTGAACTGTGACTTAGGTCTCATCCCCCCGCTTGCAGCTGTGGTTCTCAGGCTCGGTGTTCTCAGCCTTTTTTTACAATTTAAAAGACTAGTTGAGCTGATGACCTTCTCCACACCAGCTCACCGCAGGCCTGGGAAGTGGTGGCAGGGGCCTCCATTGTGGAAAGATAGAATATTCTCTTTCCCAATCCCACCAATGAGGCTTGTTTGGTGACTTGTATGTCAAGTAGTGTCTCATGTGTCTAGGATTACTGTTATAAAGACAGGAATGGACTGGCAGGCCTGTCCAGCATTCTTCTATTGAAGGTTCAAGAACTCTGTGTTTTGTGAAGGATTTATAGGCCACTGTCCCTACTCTTGAGCCTGGCCTGACATTACTGTTCTCTTTCTTCTTTCTTTCTCTTCAACTCCCTCCCCTGAGGCCCTCAGGCAGTGGGGTGCTTATATGTACCTTCATTATTATATTTGTCTTGATGTTTTGGTGATGATTTAAAAAACAATGTGTAGAAAGCATCAACATAGTGCCTGGCACAGAGTAAACACAAGAAATAATTTGTATTAAGATTCTAGGGAGATCAATAAATGATACGCCTTTTCTTCCCAACTTATGGTTGAATTCAAAAGAGAGATAAATGCAGGAGGCAGAGAGATGGGGAGTAATATGACAGTCTTATTACTGGTAAAAGCTAGGATGACGCACATGGCTCAAGTCTTCTGGGAAGTGGATCTTGCTAATACTTCACATTGGAGTCAGATAGACACACAAATCCAATCACAGGCTGTTCTGAGTCGCTAGCTGCAATTAGCTCGGACAATATGTACCCAAGGTCAAAATCCATGTGACCCAGACTTGTTCATTCTTTTTAAAAAAATATATTTTATTGATTTTTTTACAGAGAAGAAGGGAGAAGGATAGAGAGTTAGAAACATTGATGAGAGAGAAACATAGATCAGCTGCCTCCTGCACACCCCCTACTGGGGATGTGCCCGAAACCAAGGTACATGCCCTTGATCAGAATCGAACCTGGGACCCGCAGACCAACTCTATTCACTGAGCCAAACCGGTTAGGGGAGACTTGTTCATTCTTAAGACCTAAAGCATCCTACCCAGGTCTGCAGTGGAAGTTTCTATCTCCAGGGACAGTCTTCCTCATAGAGGGGGGGGAAAGAGGGTTCCTCTTCCAATAGCCCTTCTTATAATTAAAGAGATAGATACAGGTAAGCATGAACTCCAAAGGGAGGTTAAGCAGAATGATGAAAGCTGGAGAAAATAGGAGGAGTCTTAAAAGATTTCCTGGGAATCTTGAATTCCACAGTGATGATATGACTCCCTATGTAACCAACAGCTGAGAATCAGATCAGGTGAGATGGGGCTGTTGGGCAGTCAGCTAGGTTCACTGACTAGCCAAGTACCTTATTTCCACATGCAGCCTCAATTAAATTTTAGGTCACCACATGGCTTTGGAGTCACTCTGAAATATTAGAACTAGCAAATATTAAAATTGTGAATGTCAAAGGCCTATACTTTAGGAACAGTGATATAAGAGTACAGTAAAATGTAATGAAGCCCTGGCCAGTATGGCTCAGTTAGTTGAGCATCATCCTGTGCACTGAAAGGTTGCCAATTCGATTCCTGGTTGGGACACATGCCCAGGTTGCAGGCTCGATCCCTGGTTGGGGTGAATGTGGGAGGCAGCCAATCAATGTTTCTCTCTCTCAAAAAAAAAAATCAATAAAAATATATTTTAAAAAATGTAATGGAGTTTAGGAATGTGGGAAAGATAATCATACCAGAAACCTAGATTAAGGGGGATTATGGCTCTTGAGCAATCATTAAACAAATATTTACTACTAGAGGCCCGGTGCACAAAATTCGTGCACTTGGGAGGTTCCCTCAGCCCAGCCTGCACCCTTTTGCAGTCCAGGAGCCCTCAGGGGATGTCCGACTGATGGCTTAGGCCCATCAGTTGGACATCCTTAGCGCTGCCGTGGAGGCGAGAGAGGCTCCCGTCACTGCCGCTGTGCTCAGGGCTTCTGGTTGAGTGGCGCTCCCTCTGTGGGAGTGCACTGACCACCAGGGGGCAGCTCCTGCATTGAGCGTCTGTCCCCTGGTGGTCGGTGTGCATCATAGCGACCTGTTGTTCCGCCATTCAGTTGATTTTCACATTAGCCTTTTATTATATAGGACCAGAGACCCGATGCACGAAATTTGTGCAAGAGTAGGTCTTCCTCAGAGACCCAATGCACGAAATTTGTGCAAGAGTAGGTCTTCCTTCCCCCGCCTGGTCAGTGCACATCATAACGAGTGGTTGAGAAGCCTTAGCATATCATTAGCATATTTCTGGTCAGTGCACATCATAATGAGTGGTTGAGAAGCCTTAGCATATCAGTAGCATATTATGCTTTGGTTGAACGGACAACCAGACACTTAGGCTTTTATTATGTAGGATTGGGCAGCTGTCTCATGGGCATCTATATTAGTTTCCTATTGCAGCTCTTACAAATCACCACAAACTTAGTGGCTTAAAACAACACATATTATCGTACAGTTCTGACAATCAGAAGTTCAAAATGGGTCTCTCTGGGCTAAAATCAGGGTGTTGGCAGGCCTGCATTCCTTCTAGAGACTCTCAGAGAGAGTCCATTACTTGCTTTTCCAGCTATTAAAGGCCTCCTGCATTCCTTTTCTTGGGGCCCCTTCTTCCATCTTCAAAGCCAGAGAGGTATAACACCTTCCAGTCTCTCTCTTTCTGACCATCTTGTCTTTCTTTCATAAGGACCCTTGTGATTACCTTGAGCTCACATGAATAATCCAGGATAATCTTCCATCTCAAAACCTTAATTTACTCACAGTTGCAAAGTCCCTTTTGCCACGCAAGGTAACATATTCACAGGTTCTGGTGATTAAGATGTGGATATCTTTGGGGGGGGGGCATTATTCTGACTACCACAGCTTCTATTAATAACATGGAAAAGATCTAATATAAATTCTCCCTATCCTTCGAGGCTCTAACTCAGCCGTGGGCAAACTACGGCCCGAGGGCCGGATCCAGCCCATTTGAAATGAATAAAACTAAAAAAAAAAAGACCGTACCCTTTTATGTAATGATGTTTACTTTGAATTTATATTAGTTCACACAAACACTCCACCCATGCTTTTGTTCCGGCCCTCCGGTCCAGTTTAAGAACCCATTGTGGCCCTCGAGTCAAAAAGTTTGCCCACCCCTGCTCTAACTCCAGTTCCCTCTCCTGAGAGCCCCCCGATGCTAACTGCCTCAAACAGGTACTGTCTGTGTCTTAGGCTCACACTATCTGCTGAGAATGCCTGTCACCTTGTTAGGTAACCACAAGAGCTCATCACAGCAGCTGGGGTCCAAAGAGAGATACGACTTTACTGGTGGCTCACCATGAGGTCTCCTAACATATCCCAGTGCTTCTCCTGCCACCTTCAGAAAGGTGAAATCTTGCCACCTGGGTCTCTCAACAGAGGGGCCCAGTGGGGAGCACAGGAGAGGCTGGAAGCTGAACAGGGACTCGGAGGCTCTGACAGGTCCCTACGGCTCCAGGGATATGAAGACAGTTCCTGAGTACAACATCCCATACTCAGCTCTTATGATAATCAGAATTGATTTTTCTAGGCAGCAAGTTTCCTGGTGTGGCTGCAGAGACATGTTGACACTTTCATCTCTCCAGAGTCTGTAGGAGCCAGCTGCTGAAGGAGGTTTAATCTGATCTCTGAAATCACAACAGAAACTATGGGAAGTCAAATCAGAATTGTAGGCCTTTGTAATTTGCAAATACATTAACCAGTAATCCTCATTGGCTATTCAAGGGGCCTCCACTCTTTGGGCACACGAACCCCTGCCTCTACCCAAATTGTTGTGGGAGAAAAGGAAATAACCTATAAGCAGTTTTGCAGATTTCTTAATTCAATAAACATGTGTCATGTAACTATTATATGCCAGGCACTGTCATAAGAGGACAAATAAATAGCTACAATACAATATCCTATATAATAAAAGGCGAATATGCAAATCAACTGAATGGCAGAATGACCAGATGCTATGATGCACACTGACCACCAGGGGCAGATGATCAATGCAGGAGTTGCCCCCTGGTGGTCAGTGTGCGCCCACAGGGGGAGCGCCACTCAGCCAGAAGCCGGGCTCACAGATGGTGAGTGCAGTGGCAGTGGTGGGAGCTTCTCCTGCCTCCACAGCAGCACTAACGATGTCCGACTGATGGCTTAGGCCCATGGGGAGTGGGCCTAAGCCGTCAGTTGGACATCCCCCAAGGGCTCCCAGACTGCGAGAGGCTGCAGGCCAGGCTGAGGGATACCCCCCCCCAAGTGCACAAATTTCGTGCACTGGGCCTCTAGTAAACGACATAATAAAGGGATGAAGAAAGTGCTGTGGGACACAGCGGAAGGAGCAGCTACCTCCGCCTGGCAGAGTAATTTTGGGCTTCATAAAGGAGGGGACATTTGAGCTGGGTCTTAGCAGATACGTAAGAGTTGTTCAGGTTAATGTTGGGGAAGATCTTTACAAGCAGGGAAAAAAAGGCATTTGAAAACTCATGATTGCTTTCAAGGACCCCTTTTGTGTCTGACTGTGGTAGGCTGTGCAGGAGGGATTGGTCAGACTCAGGGGCACTGAAAGTAGCAAAAGAGGTAAACATGTGCACAAATACAGATGATACCATAGGCATGAATGATGCCTTGGAGAGGTACAGAAAGTTTTAAGAACACTTAGGAGATTTACCCTCTTACAAATTTTTAAGTGCACAACAATACAGTATTATTACCTTTAGATACTATATTGTGCAGCAGATCTCTAGAACTTATAACCACTGTTTTATTCTCTGCTTCTATGAGTTTGACTATTTTAGATACCTCATATAAATAAAAACATTGCCTCTCTGTTTTTGGCTTATTTCACTTAGCATAATACCCTCCAGGTTCACCTATATCTTTGCAAATGGTAGAATTTTCTTCTTTTAAAAAAATGTTTTTATTGATTTTCGAGAGAGAGGAAAAGAGAGGGAGGGAGAGATAAAAACATCAATAATGAAAGGGAATCATGGATTGGCTATCTCCTACACATCCCCTATTGGGGATCAAGCCCACAACCTGAGTATCTGCCCTGACCGAGAATCGAACCATGACCTCCTGGTCCATGGGTCGATGCTCAACCACTGAGCCATATTGGCTGGGCAAATTTTCTTCTTTTTAAAGGCTGAATAATATTCCATTGTATGTACATATCACATTTTCTTTATCCATTCATCTATCAATGGACGTTTGTATTGTTTCCATATCTTGGCTATTGTGAATAATGCTACCATGAACATGGGATGGTAGATATCTCTTTGAGATCTGATTTCAATTCTTTTGGGTACATACCCATAAGTGGGATTGCTGGATCATAAGGTAGTTCTCTCTAAGGACTTAAACAGACATTTCTCCAAAAAAGGCATATAATGGCCAGCAGGTACAGTAGCCCCCCCTTATCTGCAAGAGATAGGTTCCAAGATCTCCAGTGGATGCCTGATAGTACCGAATCCAATATACACTACGCTTTTTCCTATATACATACCTTTGATAGAGTGTAATATATAACTAGGCACACTAAGAAATTAACAATAGCCCTAACCGGTTTGACTCAGTGGATAGAGTGTCGGCCTGCAGACTGAAAGGTTCCAGGTTCGATTCCGGTCAAGGGCATGTACCTTGGTTGCGGGCACATCCCCAGTAGGAGGTGTGCAGGAGGCAGCTGATCGATGTTTCTCTCTCATCGATGTTTCTAACTCTCTATCCCTCTCCCTTCCTCTCTGTAAAAAATCAATAAAATATATT
>NW_005364671.1:548596-576037 GCF_000412655.1 Myotis brandtii
GCAGCTGATCGATGTTTCTCTCTCATCGATGCTTCTAACTCTCTATCTCTCTTCCTTCCTCTCTGTAAAAAATCAATGAAATATATTTTAAAAAAAGAAACAATAATAGCTAATAATAATATAGAACAATTATAACAATATGCTATAATAAGAATATATGAATGTGGTCCCTCTCTCTCTCTGATAACCAAGAGGCCTACTAATGGGCGGACAGTGTATACAGCGTGTGTATGCTGGACAAAGGGATGATTCATGTCCTGCATGGGAAGGAGAGGGATAGCACAAGATTTCATCACGCTATTCAGAATGGCACGCAATTTAAAACTTATGAATTGTTTATTTCTGGACTTTTCCATTTAATATTTTCAGACCACAGTTGGTCATGGGTAACTGAAACTGGAAAGTGAAACTGTGGATAAGAGGGACTACTGTATATATGAAAAATGCTCGGCACCACTGACCAAGAAAATGCAAATAAAACCCACAAGATATCACCTCATACATATTAGAATGGTTATTATTTAAAAATACACACCAAAAGATAATTAATAAATATTGGCAAGGATGTGGAGAAATTGGTGGTCTTGTACATTGTTGGTGGGAATGTAAAGTGGTGCAGCCATTATAAAAAACTGTATAGAGTTTCTTCAAAAAACATTTTTTTAAGGATTGTTTTAAAAATATGTTTTTATTGACTTCTAGAGAGAGAAGAAGGGAGAGGGAGAGAGAGAAACACTGATTGGCTACCTCCCACATGCACCCAGACTGAGGACCAAACTGCAACCTGGGCATGTGCCCTGAACGGGAATCAAACTAGTAACTTTTCGGTGCACAGGACAATGCTAAACCAACTGAGCCACACTGGCCAGGGTTCTCAAACATATTTTTAAAGGCTTTGGGCTTTCCTCAGAATGAGATGGGAGGGTTTTGAGCAGTGGAATTACATGATCTGACTTACATTTTTAAAGTAAACCTTATTTTTTAGATAATTTTAGATTTATTTAAAATTTGTAGTGATTGTGCAGAATTCCCATATATCCTTCACCCAGTTTCCCTAATATTAACATCTTACATAACCATGGTGTATTTGTCAAAACTAAGAAATTAAAATTGGTACATTATTATTATCTAAACTATAGACCTAATTCAGATTTCAGTAGTTTTTCAACTAATGTCCTTTTACAGTTCCAGAACCCAATCTGTGTTGTACTTAATAACGTATTTTAAAAGTTGAGGTGTAATTCATATATCATAACATTCACCATTTAAAAGTATTCAGTTCAGTGATTTTTAGAATTCACAAAATTGTACAACCATCACTACTAATTCCAGAACATTTTAGTGACTTACACTTTAATATTTAATAGGATCGCTTGAGGCAGGATTATGCCTGTTTCAGGAATAAATTATAGACAGGCACAGGGCAGAAGCAGGGGAGATCAGTTAGGATTCGTAATGATCCAGGCAGGGAATGATGGAGGCTTGAAGTAGGGAGGGACTAGTGGTGGTAGTGAAAATGGTCAGATTCTGTGTATATGTGGAAAATATTGCTGGAAGGATTTGCTGATTAATTGGATGTGGGGAGAGAAGGAAGGGGGAGGAGTATCAAGAATGATGCTGAGGGTTTGGACTGAGTGACTGGGAGGCTGAAAATGCCTCTACAGAGGTAGGGAAGATACTATAGGGTGAGCAGGGTTTGGGGAGACAATTGGGGGCTGAGTTTTGGTTATGTTAAGTTTGAGATGCCTATGAGATAAACAGGTAGAGCAATAGTATAGGCCAGTGGTCGGCAAACTCATTAGTCAACAGAGCCAAATATCAACAGTACAACGATTGAAATTTCTTTTGAGAGCCAAATTTTTTAAACTTAAACTATATAGGTAGGTACATTGTTATTAACTTAATTAGGGTACTCCTAAGCTGGCCTTTGCTAAAAACGTCCTCAATCTGATTGAGGTACGTTCGCTGAGGTCGACCCCTTCCAACTCTCCCATCCACACTTGTCTTGTATACTTGTTTTGTCTATCTTTTGTCCCCCGCGCACGATTTGCGGACGCGACTAGCACTAACCACTGCACAATGAGACTGCTGACTGACTGGCTCACTCAACTCGTCATGAATCGCGTGCACCTGCCCCGCGCGCCGCGTCTCCCTTAGCCCGACCTACCAACACCCCCCACTTCTTCTAATGCCACTTCTTCAAAATAGACTCGCCCAGGCCGAAAACCGACTTCTGCGCACGGGCCACGAAGTTTCAACCGTACTTTACATGCGCGCCCGCACGTGGTATTTTGTGGAAGAGCCACGCTCAAGGGGCCAAAGAGCCGCATGTGGCTCGCGAGCCGCGGTTTGCCGACCACTGGTATAGGCTGTTGGATAAATGAGTCTGCAGTTCAGGGCCCTGGCTGGTGATATAAATGAGGGAGTCATCAGCACATAGGTGGCACTTAAAACCATGAAGTCAAATAAGATCAACAGGAGAGGGAGTGAAGCTAGAAGAAATAGAACTAGGGCCGAGCCCAACAACATTCCAACACTAAGATGTTGGGAAGATGAAGAAGAATCAGCATAAGAGACTGAAAAAGAGCAACTGAAAAGGGAAAGTGTGGTGTCTTTGCAGTCAAATAGAGATCGAGTTTTACAGAGGAAGGAGAGATCAAACTGTGTCAAATGCTACTGCTAGGTCATGAGTATGAGGACTGAGAATTGACCATTGAATATAGCAACTTGGAGTTTATTGGTAACCAGTTTGGGTGGAGTAATGAGGATGAAAGCCTCATAGGAGTGGGAGAAGGGAATGGACAACACCAAGTATACATGGCACTTTCAATAATAATAAAAATGAAAGAATTTTTGCTCTTAGGAAGAGGAGACAAATGGATGGTAGCTGAAAGTGAAGGGGGAAGTGAATCAGAAGAGGTTTTTGTGTTTTGTTTTTAAAGATGGGAGAAGTAGCAGTTTGTGTGCTGGTGGAACCATCTACTAGAGGTTAACAAACCAAGTCTGACAAAGCAACAAAAAAACATAAAACTGATGCTATAGGACAGTGGTCGGCAAACCGAGGCTCTCGAGCCACATGCGGCTCTTTGGCCCCTTGAGTGTGGCTCTTCCACAAAATACCACGTGCGGGCGCGCACGTACAGTGCGGTTGAAACTTCGTCAACAAACCAAGCAACTGACAAAGCAACAAAAAAACACAAAACTGATGCTATAGGACAGCGGTCGGCAAACTGCGGCTCGCGAGCCACATGCGGCTCTTTGGCCCCTTGAGTGTGGCTCTTCCACAAAATACCACGTGCGGGTGCGCACGTACAGTGCGGTTGAAACTTCGTGGCCCATGCGCAGAAGTCGGTTTTTGGCCTGGGCGAGTCTATTTTGAAGAAGTGGCATTAGAAGAAGTGGGAGGTATCAGTTGGTTGGGCGACGGGAGACTCGGCCCAGGCGGGCCATGGGAAACGCGAAGCGAGGGGGAGGTGCGCGAGATTCATGCACGAGTTGAGTGAGCCAGTCAGTCAGCAGTCTCATTGGCATAGGAGTCTAATTAAGTTAATAACAATGTACCTACCTATATAGCTTAAGTTTAAAAAATTTGGCTCTCAAAAGAAATTTCAATCGTTGTACTGTTGATATTTGGCTCTGTTGACTAATGAGTTTGCCGACCACTGGTATAGGAGAAAGAGGAGAATTGCTGGGACAATATCCTTGAGTTGGTGAGAGGGGATGGGATCACAAGCAGAGGGTGAAGCCTTGCTATGAGCACAGACTGTGCTTCCACATCAACAGGGGAGAGAGCAGGGGGTGTGGGCACAGGTGCAGCTAAGGGCTGCATGTGCCGGCAGGAGTTCTCTTGGATGCAATTTTCTGATGAAGTAGGAAGCAAGGTCATCAGCTGAGGGGGATGATAGGGGGTGAATTGAGAGGCGAATGTCACCTAGGAAGGTGGGAGGATGAATAGATGAGGGAAATGTAATCTGATTGCTGATTAAGGTTCCACTTGAAATTCGTGATCATAAATTTAGATTCATGAATTCATGAATCTGAAGCAAGGTTGTATGTTTTTCTCTAACCGTGTTTTGCTCTGTGGATACAGTCATAGAATAGGCAGAGAGCTGGCTTTAGAGAGTGTTGTTTTGCTGAGTGAGTGTGACAAAGCAAAGGAGAGCCAAGGGAGTCAGGGTGCGTGCAGGGAAGCCACTGTCTTAACTGACCACAGAATTCAAGCCGGGCAGAGAGAGAGAGGTGAGGACGCGTGGGGGAAGGACAGTGAAAAGATGGCAGGGGTCCAAGACCATGAAGCTGGGAGTTTAGGAGTGAGCAGGAAAGAACACAGTGAACTCAGAGTGGGATGCTTGGAATTACTATTGATAATGAAAGGGTGGGAGATATGATTATGAGAGTGAGCGGCTGAATTAGGGTTAGAGATCCACGTCACTGGAGGAGAGGAGTTCGAGGAAATGAGAGTCCAAGATGTTGGAAGGCTCATCTGCGTGGATTTCATTTTAGTTTCTAAATGAGTTTGTTTTTAAATATATATAAATTTTTATTGATTTCAGAGAAGAAGGAAGAGAGATAGATAGAAACATTAAGGATGAGAGAGAATCACTGATCGGTTGCCTCCTGCACACCCCCCACCAGGGATTGAGCCCGCTACCCTGGGCATGTGCCCTGACCAGGAACCGAACCGTGACCTCCTGGTTCATAGGTTGATGCTCAACCACTGAGCCACGCTGGCTGGGCTCGTCTGTGTGGATTTTAAATAAACAAGAATTATGGAGAGAGGAACAGGTGCTGCTCACGGGTCAGTAGAGGGATATGTGGGCGGCATAATCTCATGATGTGAGATTCAAAGCTGGAGGTGTTTTGTTTTTTGAAGGAGGGAAGCAGAATGATTTGGAAGCAGGGTTCAGAAGCAACATGTACCCCACCTCCTGGCCCAGTGACTCAAAGGTGGTGAGAGAGGAAGCAGCTATAGCTTTGGGGCTTTAGGGGATGCTGTGTCCTCAGGGAGAGCTAGGTTTCACTTGCAGCAGGGAAGTGAAGAAAACATCCAGAAGAGAGGTTGAGGAAAAAGAGATTTTTCTGATGACTGACTGTGAATTTCAGAAGGCCAGGGAAAGCTTTCCGGAGCGAGGGGAGGCAATGGGGTTAGAAGAAATGGCGTACAGAGCTGTGTGGGAACCAGAGTCCAGGGAGCACAGATGGTCTGGGAGACTTGGGCTTCTTGCCATGACTGACATGAATGGAGGGATAAAAGGTGCAACAAAACGCAGACAGATGGCCCCAGGACAGGGAGTGGCTGTGTAGGGGGCATGGAAGGAGGGGTGAGGGCCTTTCGTCTTCTTGACCCCTGCTTTTAGGGGCCCAGAGCCTGGTGGGGGTGCCATTCTTTCTCTGAATGCCTGGTGTCCCTCTTACCTTCACATATCAATAATTATTGTGGCAACTACCATTTATCTAAAATATCCTGACCTGTAAAATGGGACTGATAATACCTCCCACAGGGCTGGTGTGAGCTGACAGTGGCACTGGCTAAGACCAGCACTGTGCTCAGTGCTTTTATCAACTCATTCCATCCTTACAACAACCCTGTGAGCTAGGTGCTGTTATAATTCCCATTTTACAGACAGGTAAATGGAGGTCAGGAGAAGTTAGGTAGCTTCCCCAGGTTCACTCAAATAGCAAGAGGCAGAGTGCAGATTTGAACTGAAATTAATCTGACTTCGAAACTCATGTGTGCCCCGTGCCCTGTACCTCCCCCCTCCTTGTTATGTCAGTAAGGACTTGAGTGCTTAGAAAACACTCAGTATGTTGAGAGTTATAATTTCCTGGGCAGCAACTCTGCTGTGGAGGTGCTTTATATGCTTTGTTTGGGTAATCATCACAACTGTTCTGCACAGAAAAGGTGAGGAAACTGAAGGAACTTGGCCCAATCTTACCAAGACTAGTAAATAGCACAGCTGGGATTCATAATGAGGGCTGCCTGCCTCCAGAGCCGGTGTTCTTTTCATACCCAACTGCCTTTCGAACTGCCCTGTCCTACGCCAGTGACCCCACAGGTGGGTGAGAGCCCGTGTCACAGCTGAAATTTGGAGCCTCGAAGCAAACACTCCCAGAAAGGAATGGATTATCTGTTGCAAACTGTCTCCTGCTTGCTTTCCGGCACCCTCCCTCTCTACCAGCCCTCTTCTGTCCACCCCACGACAACTTCACCAGTGATTCTAACGGGCATCCAAGGTTGTCCGACACTAGCACTGTATGTAGGTATATAATTGAGTGACTTGGCACTTACTGTGCTGATCTGTAAGGAGCTGCCGCACGTTCCGGCACCGTGTGAGAGGAGGGGTGGAAGCTTGAGTAGTCCAGCTGTGGTACAAGTAGGATGAACACATGGCACCAGCGGTGTGACAAGTCACGATGTTTTGAACCTCAGTTTCCTGTAATGTATTAGGTGCTCAATAAATTTGCTTTAAGTTACACAGTGAGTGGTGGTGCTGGATAAGTTCACGAGTGCTCTGTTGTGCCGTACTGTTGGACTGCTCTTGGTTACGACCACTTTTAGGATTGTGAGCTGTGGGGTTTAGAAGGTAGAGAAATTAGATGTGACTCATGGCCCTTTTACCCCCATTTTCAGTGGGTGGGGAGAGTAGAAGTGCTCTGCCCCTGAAGATGCCCAGTTGCCTTCAAAGCGGGGAGATTCTGCTAGCTTACTTGGATCCTGTCTGGTGTGTGGTTAAGGGCAGGGGTGGGAGTAGAGGAGGACATTCAATGAGGATTTATAACTCCTTCCTTCTGCAGATTTCCCCTCCCCCTACACCATTGCTCCACACCTTCGGTTGCCAGGTTACAGCTGGAAACTCATCCTCTCTGTACTCCTGTGCTTCTCACCTTCCTCTGTGAAGTCTGTCGACTTTGTGCTAATGACCGCAGAGGCTCCGTGCTCAGGTCCAGAGGTGGGGGAGGAAAGGGGAGATAGATGCGAGGACAAATCCAAGGGAATGCCTATGCCCCCTGTTCTGAGCACCCCAACCGCAAACCCCGGCTCAAAACTGACGTCCTCCTTTATTCCTCTGAGCTCTTGTTCATAAGAGCTATCAATTCTCTCTCCCAACTTTTTCTTGAATGCATTTCCTCCTCTGTCCTGTTCCATAAACATGTGTCCAGGGCCAACGGGGAGCCTGGCTCTCTCTTCTGCCCCTTTTCTACCTCAAATTCCTATGATCTCCCCCTTAGACTGGAGCAGCAGCCCAACCGGATGTCCCTGCCCCCAGTTGTGTTCCCTCCTTCTGCTCTCTGATGCTGTTACTCTGTTGCTGAAAATCCAGAGAGGGCTCATCCTCGATACCCAATAAATTCCTTTGCTGGGCTCTCTGGGCCCTTTCTTACCTTCCCAGCCCCGTCTTCAGTCACTCACCCTTCAAGCAGTCTGTGCTCCATCCACGTGTTCTCCAAACCCCAATCTAAACACAGGATGCACTAAAAACAAACAACAAAACTTTATTTTTAGAACAGTTTTAGATTTCTAGAAAAATTACACAAAACTTAATTTTTAGAACAGTTTTAGATTTCTAGAAAAATTACAAAGATGGTACAGAGTTCCCTTTTATACCATACCCGGATTCCCCTATTATTATCATTTTACATTTATGTGGTACATTTGTTCTAATTAACCAACATTGATACATAATTATTATCCAAAGTCCATAGTCCATTCAAATTTCCTCAGTTTTTAGCCTAATATCCCTTTTCTGTCCTAGGATCTCACCCAGGTTACCATGTTACATTTCATGGTCATGGCTCCTTAGGCTCCTCTTGGCTGTGAGAGTTAGGCTGCCCTTTTTAGCTTCTTGTTTTCCCTACTCCCTAGGGATTAATCTCTCCTCACCATTTTCCACCAGCAAACTTCCATTTGACTTTAATCACTCAGTTCAAGTATAACCTCCTCTGGGAATCCTTTGCTGACCCACCTCTCCCTCAGCTTGGGTTACAGACCGCTCCTTGACTTCCCACACTTACCAGCTGTGTTGCAAGTATCTGGAACTTGTCCGTCTCTCTCCCAGACTTCAAGCTCCCTGAGGAGCTTGATTCATGCCTGCAGTTGCATGGCCCAGCACAGGGCCTGGCAGAGGTAAGCATTCAGTAGAGGTTGGCAAAAAGAAAGTGAGTGCTCAGGCTGTGGCTTTGTACCTCTTAAAGTCAAGGCCAGTTATTCTCCCTCTCCCAGGCCCAGATCAAGTTTTGCCTCCCTCAGGAACCTCCTCTGACCAATTCTGCCCCTCAGTGCTGGGAGGTCTGAGGCTCCTTGGGGGTTAGCCTCTCTGTAGAGTGGGCAGGCTGCTTTCCTCTTAGCCAGTTGGACGCCAGTCCAGTCAGGTCATCTGATGCATTCATGATCTCATTTGACCCTGAAAGGAGTTCTTGTAATCCTCATTATACACATGAGAACACTGAGGACCATACAGGTAAAGTGTTTATACCAGAGGTCACACAGCTGGTAAATGGGTTGAGACTTGAACCAGGCTTTTGTGACTCACTCTCAAGCCTGGGCTCTTCCCACTGAACCACACTGTTTCTGCATGTAAAACAGGAGACCTAACACTGAACAGCAATTAAGAGCCAACCCATTACATCCTAGCCTCCTCCACAGGGATTGTTTGAAACAGGGGCTCCAGGCTGAGCCCTTCAGTTTCCTCAGGTAGGAGTGGAGAAAGAGATATGGGAAGTAAGAGAGAAGAGGAAGTGAATAGAGAAAATCAGAGGTGATTCTAAGGTTGGACATTGTAAGCAGAAAAAATGCTCTCTCAAAATAGGGTCCTCCCCCGCTGGCGTGTTGCTGTGTCAACTGATTGAGCCCAAAGGCTGGCCTGGAAATTTACCACCAGCTGAGGCATAATTAGCCCTTTAATTTCCTTCCAGAGGAAGTTTGCTCAGCAGTTACCAGCCTTGCTTTCTTGGGCTCCTCCCTCCTTGCACTTTTCCGACACCTCCAGCTTCTCCGGGAATCTGAGGCTTGTCCTGGGTGTGGCATGGGGGCAGAAGGCACACAATTCTATCTTATGGAGGGCAACCTGTAAAACGAATGAGCATGGCTAATGGTTATACAATGCTTCACAGCTGTCCAAGCGCTGCCACAACACTTATCTCATTGTATCCTCCCAACAACACCCAGAAAAGGAAATTATTATCAACTCCATTTTGCAGCTAATGAATCAGCTCAGAAAGTCAGATGCCAGGTCACATGCCAGGAAGTGGCAGAGCTGGAATTTGAGCTTAAATTTGCTTGCCCCTCAACAGCACCCACTTATTAAATGCGTATGCTGCTTAATTAAATGACACATACGTGCGGAAGGAACACTGAAATTAAGGGGAATGATAGGAATGAGGATTTAAAGAGGTTTCTTGGAGGAAGTAATCCTAACTCTTGAAATGGGAACAGAAGTGGATGCTAAGGTATAGAATTAAAAAAACAATTGTCTTATTCCCAAAGGGATTTAAAGTGGCAAAGATTAAACAGAAGGAGAGACTTCTTTTTTTTTTTTTTCTAATGTGGTTCTAACTCTAACCTGATTTTTTTTCTCCTTGTGTGCTGCTCCACATTACTTCCCAGCAGTTCAGTCACTCCTAGGAAAGAAACAAAAAACTGGAAGAGTTTATAGGCTGGTAGGGGAGACAAACAGCTTGGCAATTCATCCAGTTTTTCATTAGAAAGGGGGTAGAATGGGGTTAGGAAGGCTGTGAGGTCAGACTGTCTAGTACAGATCTTTACCAGCTATATGACTTTAGGCAAATATTTAACCTCAGTAACTTCATCTGTAAAATGGGTAAGATAATGGAACCTCTCTCAGGAAGTTGTTAAGAATTAGCACAGTACTAGCCACACTCATGTCTCAACAAATGGGGAGCCAGTCACTACTTCTGTCTGTGGATATTGGGGAAAATGCAAATCATAGAGGAGGAAGCATTTGAGCTCAGTTCTAAGTGCTAAGTAGTAACTGGCTCATCAGTAGAGGGGTCAGGCTATTCCACGCAGAGGGAACGGCATGAGCAAAGCACAGAGATTTTGCAGAACACAATGCTTGGGACCTGGAGAATAGCCCAGGGTGGTAAGGATTTGGGGAGAAAGAATAAGCTAAAGGCAGTGAAACTGTTAGGTTAGAAAACTCTAGCATCCTGAAAAGCAGTATAGCACTGGAGTCAAACTCCTAGCTCCAACATTTGCTAACCTGAGCAGGTACTTAACTTCTCTGTGCCTCAGTTTCTTTGTCCTACCCACCTCAAAGAGCTGGTTGTGAGGACTGATGAAATAACACAATTCATGTTAGCAATTATTATTATTATTACTATTTATCCTAACTCCTTAGAGCTACAAGAGGCCGTAAAAATCATCTAGTTTAATATCCCTATTTTAACATGAAAAACTCAAGGCCCAGAGTTGGGGGTATTCATAAGCGCTCCCCTCTCCCCGCCAGCAAGTTAGAGGTAGAATGAAATCATACCCAGGCC
The DNA here is from genome assembly GCF_000412655.1 of Myotis brandtii. Lineage (NCBI taxonomy): Eukaryota > Metazoa > Chordata > Mammalia > Chiroptera > Vespertilionidae > Myotis > Myotis brandtii. Next base: position 559,097 of record NW_005364671.1, read on the forward strand.
TCCTGACACAGCCTATGTCATGTGGCTCCCTTACTATTGTCAGGCTGCCTTTAACAGGTTTCCTTCCCTCTCTGACAGGTTTCCCTCCCTCTCAGATGAATGTCTCCCCTCCCTTGTAAATAAACTTCAAGGCACTTGCTTTGTGGAGCTGAATGTTTATCCTATTTTTAGGCAGATGGCACCTGTATGCAAATGATCCTCAGGGAATTTGTTTGCTATGGTGACTCAGGCCAACTCCCAAAAGAAAGCAGCTATGAGACCAAAGAATCAGCAGAGCCCAGGGTGGGATGGAGTTCCTGGACTATTTTTCCAGAAGTCCTGGGAATTTCCCTCTAATCTCTTACCTGCCCTGTATATGTTAACTCCTGTGTCTATTTGGGAATGAGTTCATAAGTAGGTCCCTGGGCCAGGCTCAAAGCTGAGGTTTTGGGCTTTGGAATGTTATGTGAGAAGGTGCTATGGAACCTAGGCCTGTGACATTCACATCAGCTATGGCGTTGGCTCAAGTCTGGGGGAAATGTTTTTTTACTATCAGGAAAATGGAAGTAATGTGGGGGGTTGGAGGGAGGAAGACAACTTTATCAGACAACCTAGTGGTTCTGCCCTGCAGAGCTGGAGAGAACTGGGACTCATGAGATGACAAAAAAGGTGGGGAGAGCAAGGCCTCAAACACTTCTCCCAAAGTTCAACTTCCCTAACCCTTGGCATAAGCAGCAGTGACCCCATCCTCAATGGCCTCACCATTTAACAAACATTTACTGAATGGCCACCAGGCAATTAAACCCCTCCCGTGGCTCTCTGCTCTCTGTAGGACAATGTCCAAGCACCTGGTCTGGCATTCAAGACCCCCATGATCTAGCTCCAGCCTTATTCCTACCTACTTCCTCCTTCACCTAGTATTTTAAGAGAAAATGGGTTGGCAACTCTGATGCTAAATTTGTTTCAGAAATCTAAAACACTATCAATTATAACATACATCCTTATTTCAGAGATGCTAAAATATAAACAATTGAACATCTTAGAATCCATAACGTGTTGTATTTTACACTCCAGTAAAAATAGAACTGCTTGTGCTCTTTCCAGGTGCTGTGCTGTTTTGAGCCTTACTAATTTTTTTCTTTTTAGCTGTTTATTATGGAAAATTTCCAACATTGCCTCGAGAAGGGAAACTAAATAGATCATGCTCCCCATCAACCATCCACAATTATCAACTTATGGCTTGTGCTCCATGTTTTTTGAATAGTCCCTTCTCCCTGTGCTATTAATAATAATAGCAATTGCCAGTTCTTACTATGGCTTTAGTTTTTCTTAATTATAAAAGTAATATATGCTCAATTAAAAAATACTTTGACATTAGAGCCAAGCATAAAGAAGAAAACATTATTGACTTGATTGGTTTCTTTCCACTGTCTTTTCTGAATTTTTGACATAGTTTAGGTCATACTGTACATTCAGTTTTATATCCTGCTTTTTTAATGTAACATTATAAATATAGCTAGCATTGTAAGAAAATCTTTATGAATATGCTTTAAATGACTTCACCGTATTTTATAGGGAGGATGCACCATATTCATTAATATTTGCTGCAATGACCATGTGTTGGGCACTCTAACTGGTGGCATAAGAAAGAGGCACAATCTCTAGCCTCTCAAAGCTTAGTTGTTCTCCATTGTTGGAACTTTGAACTATTTCTCAATTTGGGGCTGTTGTGAATCATGTTGCAGTGATCAGTGATCATCCTTGTGTGTAAAACATTTCCTAGTTTTCAGGTTCTTTTCTTTAGACAGATTTTCAGTAGTGAAATTTATATTTTACTCTCCCTTTGCCAGCTTCAAATATATCTAATTCAGTAGGTAAAAGATGGTATCTTATCATTTCAAATTGTATTTCTCTTATTACTTATTGAACAATCATGTATATATTTATTAACCTTGTTTTCTGCGAACTATCTGATAAGGGTCCTATTAGTATCACCAGCAATTTCTTAATACAAGACCTGACTCTCATTTCCTTTTACTTGCTGTGACCCAGGGGTGTATTAAATATAATCTTGTTCCAAGCTTCTCTTTTTCCTCCTGGCCCTCTCCCACCTTACTTCTTCCCCCACCTCTCCCTATCTTGAAGGGGGAGTTGGGTGAGTCACATAAAGAATACAGCAGGTGGTAAATTAAATGAATTCCCCAGAGAGACTTCTCAGAATGCTCAATTGGAGGCAAAAAGAGTGAAGAGGAAATGGGTTGGCAACTCTGATGCTAAATTTGTCCATGCCAAAGCAATGGAGTGTTATGAGTGATGGTTCACTCTGCAGGTATCTTTAAAATACTTGGTAGATCCTGTGCTGGGTACTGATGAGGGCTTATTAGCTGGAGAAGGTACAGATGAAATACATTATAATTAATTAGAGGCCCGGTGCACAAAATTCGTGCATGGGGGGGGCGTGTCCCTCAGCCTGGCCTGCACCCTCTCCAATCCAGGACCCCTTGGGGGATGTTTGACTGCCGGCAATTCGGGCCTAAACCGGCAGTTGGACATCCCTCTCACAATCCGGGACTGCTGGCTCCTAACCGCTCGCCTGCCTGCCTGCCTGCCTGATTGCCCCAACTGCTTCTGCCTGCCAGCCTGATCGCCCCCTAACTGCTCCCCTGCTGGCCTGATTGACACCTAACTGCTCCCCTGCCGGCCCAATCGCCCCCAACTGCCCTCCCCTGCCAGCCTGATTGCCCCAACTGCCCTCCCCTGCTGGCCCGATCACCCCCAACTGCCTTCCCCTGCAGGCCTGGTCACCCCCAATTGCCCTCCCCCTGCTGGCCTGGTCGCTCCCAACTGCCTTCCCCTGTCAACCTGATCTTGCACCCAACTGCCCTCCTCTGTCGGCCTGATGGCCCCAACTGCTCTCCTCTGCAGGCCTGGTCACCCCTAACTGCCCTCCCCTGCAGGCCTAATCACACCCAGCTGCCCTCCCCCACAGGCCTGGTTACACCCAGCTGCCCTCCTCTGCTGGCCTGGTCAACTCCAACTGCCCCCCTGCCAGCCTGGTCGCCCCACGCAGCCTACTTGTTCAGTCATTTGGTCATCCCTCACTAAGCCCCATGCCGGCCTGGTTGCCCCAAGCAGCCTGCTGTTTGGTCATTACTGTTACTGTGATGGCATCCCAGACAATTTGCATATTCCTCTATTATTAGTATAGTCAATTATGTACATGTCAGAGGCATGCAGACTCAGTGGAGATGTCAAGCAGACCTTTGGACATTTCCATCTGAAACTTGGAAGTGAGGGACCCATGGGGGATAAGAAGCCTGTGTGAGAGACAAGCAGGAGCAGGGGAAGATGAAGGGGAAGAACTGATGAAATAAGGTTTCACAGAAGTTGAAGAAAAGAGAGGTCTTCAGGAGAGGAGTGTGTGTTTGGGGATGTCATTTTTGTTGTTTGGAGCATACGTTATCTATCCTTCTCTCATTCATTCATTACTCTGTTCATTCAATATTTTTAAAATACCTTCCAGGTGCCGGGCATTGCTCTAGGCATTGCTGATGGTTCAGAAATCAAAGTCATAGTACCTAACCCTCTATCTAGATGAGGAAACATAGATTAGAGTGGAAACAAATCCCTGATCTAGGTGCCATGGACCATTCACTCAAAACATAGATATTGAATACCTAAGATATGCCAAATACCTTGAGGAGCAATGAAAGGAAGCCCCATGACCTTCAGTTTATATACCTGTAGTAAAATGTAGTGCCTATGTCTTAGTGGAAATCAATTGTCATATCTGTGAGAGGTTTTGAATTTTGAGTTTTTGAGGGTTTTGTATGAGAGACCAATGCCAAAAATAAGAATCCAGGGTACTCATGTTTCTGGGCATTGGTTTCCCTTCTGTAAAACGAGGGAGTTGACTCTATATATACCCATTATAGGATTCATCACATGTGAGGCAACTTTCTGACGGACTAAGAATTCTGAGGGCAGGGATCACATGGGTCTTTTTCACTGGCATAGTATAGGCTTAGGAAATGTTTGTGGAATTGATTACTCTCACAAGGGCCTCCTAGCTCTAAATTTCTGTGCTCCATTGTTGCTAAAATAAAGGCCCAAGTACATTTTGTGGAAGCCTGGAAGGAATGATGATGAATTTTAGTGCTGGATTCTAAAGAACTTCCCAGAATACGTGTCCTTTGACTTGGACTTCAAGAGTTAGAGAGGGTTACAGTGGGCAGGGAGTGCTTTATAATCCCCACTCCTGGATTCCAGTGAACTCTTTCCTGCCCCCTGCCCTCAAGGATCTACCAATCACTAGCTATGTGCCCTTGAACTCCAATTTTCTCACCTGTAAATCAGTAGTGACAATAATACATGGTATGCTGGGAAGAACACTGACTATGGAGTCAGAATATTTGGTTTGGAATTTCAGCCCCGCTGGAGAGTAAGTAGCCATGTGACCTTGGGGAAGTCACTTTACCTCTCTGGGTCTGTTTTCCTACCTGCAGAATAAGCTGTCAGACTTCATGAGCTCTAAGATGATTGGTTTCTTCTAGCTGTAAAAAGTCTTCATTACAGGGTCATTGTTAGGACCCAGTGAGATGATGAAACAAAAGTGCCTGTGAACTGTAGGGAGCTCTATAGTGTGGACTATACTACTGAGGATAGATGGGTATAGCACCAAGCCACCTCCAAGGGCTCATGCTCTCCATTCCTCAGTCCTTGGCTTCTCCCTGGCTCCACTGAATCTCCCTGAAAAGCTCTCTCCCTCTAGTTTCCTCCCATTCCCTTGCAACATAATGGACTCTTCTCCCAGCTGCTGCAAAATACAAAGGGCTTGGAGCTTGGCAGCTGTGGATGGGGGTGTGGGGAGAACTAGCCTAGAAGCTCTCATTACCTGCCTCCCTAGTGCTCATCATCCCCACCCTCCAATCTGGCCTGGAGGAAGATATGTGAATTGAAGAGGGGGAGAGAGGAGTCTGGCTGGGGAATCCTATATAATAACACCCCAATATGCAAATTGACCAAATGGCAGAACTACCGGTCGCTATGATGCGCACTGACCACCAGGGCGCAGATGCTCAATGTAGGAGCTGCCCCCTGGTGGTCAGTGTGCTCCCACAGGAGGAGGGCCACGAGTGCAGCAGCGGTGGTGGGAGCCTCTCCTGCCTCCGTGGCAGTGCTAAGGACCCCTTGGGGGTCCCGGACTGTGAGAGGGTACAGGACAGCTGAGGGACTCCCCCCAACCCCCCGCCCCCCAGTGCACGAATGTTGTGCACCGGGCCTCTAGTCAGATATACACTGAGTGGCCAGATTATTATGACCACCTGATGTTTGTAGGCAAATTAGCTATAATTTCGTGCGAAGTTGCTAGAGGGCCAGAACGTTATAAATAGGGAAGCAGGTTTTTTACAACAGTAGAAGTGATTTTTTTCTGAAGATATGGGTAAACAACACGAATTAACAGCATTTGAACGTGGGATGATTGTTGGCGCTCAGAGCCATTGAGCAAGTATCAGCAAAACAGCCGAAGGCCTGTTCGAACACCTTTGCTGTCTGCAGTTACCAAGATAAAATGTCTCCAATTCGCACAGGAACACAAAGATTGGACAGTCGAGCATTGGAAAAAAGTCATGTGGTCCAATGAATCACGTTTCCAGTTGCATCATGCAGATGGCAGAGTGAGAATTCGGCAGAAACAGCATGAAAGCATGCACCCCACATGCATGAGTACAACCCTTCAAGCTGGTGGGGGCAGTGTTATGGTTTGGGGCATGTTTTCCTGGCACGATTTGGGCCCTTTAATTCGTGTGGAACAACGTCTGAATAGCACAACATACCTAAGTATCGTTGCTGATCAAGTTCATCCTATCATGTTGATGGCGTATCCCAATGGAGGTGGCTTCTTCCAACAAGACAATGCGCCATGCCACGGTGCTCGTATTGTGCAGGAGTGGTTTCAAGAACATGAGGGAGACTTTACCTTGCTTAGATGACCCCCACAATCACCAGATCTCAATCCAATTGAGCATTTGTGGGACGAAGTTAAAAGAGCCATCAGGCAGCTGGTTCCACAACCATCAAATCTCACAGAACTGGACAGTGCTATTCATCAGGCATGGTGTCAGATTCCTCGCATCACCTTTCAACATCTCGTGGAGTCAATGCCAAGAAGAATCGCCGCAGTATTGAAGGGAAAAGGTGGCCCAACGAAGTACTGATGGGGTGGTCATAATAATCTGGCCACTCAGTGTATAACAGGGCAAGATCCAGGGAGAGAGGCCCCAGAGATAACCTCTTACTAGATGTGTGACCTCCCGAGTCTGTCACTGCACTGGGCTTCCCCCTATTGTCTATCAGATGGAAAGGAACTAGAAAGAGGACGGAGTTTATATGATCTCACAGACACTTTCCCAACCAATCCTGAGGTTCTAAGTGAGTTTTCCCTACTCAGTACATTGTCAGTCCTTGGGTTTCATTCACCAGCATTCTTATTAAGTGTCTACCATGTACAAGGTGCTATAGTTGAGGGCCTGGGATTTAGCTAAACATAAGATTGGGCTTCAAGATGCTCATAATCTGAAAGAAGAGACAGATAAGTAAGCCAGTGACTGTAATAAATGTGATGTGTGTAGTGATATAATGGCAAACCACAAAAGGGCAGAGAAGGAAGTTACTTTGTGGTGGAAAAGGAGGTCAGAGAAAGCTTCAGAGAGGATGTAACTTTTAAATAGGTTGTGAATTATAAAAGAGAAGGAGATTCCAGTCAAAGTTCCACGTATCAGCATAAGGCCCAGGGGTGTGAAGAATCATTGTGTTTGGGAAACCACAAGTAGTTAGGCAAAGCTGGAACTCAGTGGAAGAGTAAGAGGGAAGAAACCCTGAGAAGCTTGCACCCCATTGTGTGGGCTGTGGGAAGCCAGGGAAGGGATTTGGACTTAGAGGAAGATGGTGAGATTTGAATTTTAGTGTGCTCTATCAAAAATGTTGCGGACACCCCATAAATCCATCCTTTCAACAGTGTTTATTGGAAACCTCCCCCCCATCCTATGTGTCAGTGCTGTGCCAGACACAATAGTAAGCAAAACCAGACATCCTGTTCTTGTGGCACTTGCAGTTTGGCAGGGGAGACAGACCTTAATCAAATAATTACACAAATAAACAGAAAATTACAGTGGGGATGAGTGCTACAAAGGAGAAGCACATGGTGCCAGGAGAGTGTGTACTTGGAACATTTGACTTTGCCAGGGTGGTGAGAACAGCTTCTTTACTGAGCTGAGCTCCAATGTTGCCTTCAAAGGCACTATGAAGGCTCTCTGGAATGGGCCTTGTGTCTTCAGAATCCCCATCCAAAGAATCAAGCAGGTAGTGTGTCCCAGTCATCCTTTGATCTTCAGGACTTAGCCAACCCTTCCACAGAATCAGCACCCAGTGAAGATTTGAAAGAAGGAAAATCCCATTAGTCACTTCAGGTATTTAAAGGTGGCGGTACTGTTCCCCAGAGAACTAAACACCTTCCTTCCTTCAGTTACCATTTCAAGTTCTCGTCCCTGTTGTGGTCATTCTGTTCATTGTCAAGATCCCCATGACAGGTGATTTAAGACACCAGAGATGTAGCCTTGTGCAAAGAGCACTGGCTTCTTGGAGTCAGAAGCCCCTTTTCATCATTCACTTTCTTCAGGCCTCAGTTGCCTCTTCTGTGGAATGAGGATATTGGTCCTTCTCTCACAGGAATTCTCTTGGAATTAACTGAGATAGTAAGAAAAACTTTGTAAACACTAAGTTCCTAAACAAACATAGGATTTAAATATTTGGAAGGCTGCCACATGAGTGAAAAATTCGATTTATTCTTTGTGTCTCCAGAGAACAAAATTAAGTCAATGGGTAGAAATGACCACATGCAGATTTCAGCTCACCAGAAGGAAGATATGTTCTAATAATCAGAACTATCGGATTCTCACAGCCAGTCGGCCTGGTGGTCAAATCCCTCTAGTATTAACTACAACAATCAAGGCTTAACTAGAACAAGACTGCGCACAAAGACCACAAGGGGGCGCACCAAGAAAGCATAAAAAATGCGGAGACAAAAAAACATGACAGAAATGGAGGATATAGAGCTAAAAAACGCAATTTTGAGGGCTTGCAATAAACTTTTGGAGAGCCTCACGAAAACTAATGAGACCCTCGATGCTATGATAAAGAAACAACTAGAAATTAAGCATACACGGACTGAAATAAAGAATATTATACAGACACCCAATAGCAGACCAGAGGAGCCCAAGAATCAAGCCAAAGATTTGAAATGCGAAGAAGCAAAAAACACCCAACCGGAAAAGCAAAATGAAAAAAGAATCCGAAAATACGAAGATAGTGTAAGGAGCCTCTGGGACAGCTTCAAGCGTACAAACATCAGAATAATAGGGGTGCCAGAAGATGAGAGACAGCAAGATATTGAAAACCTATTTGAAGAAATAATGGCAGAAAACTTCCCCCACCTGGTGAAAGAAATGGACTTACAGGTCCAAGAAGCGCAGAGAACCCCAAACAAAAGGAATCCAAAGAGGACCACACCAAGACACATCATAATTAAAATGCCAAGAGCAAAAGACAAAGAGAGAATCTTAAAAGCAGCAAGAGAAAGAGACTCAATTACCTACAAGGGAATACCCATACGACTGTCAGCTGATTTCTCAACAGAAACTTTGCAGGCCAGAAGGGAATGGCAAGAAATATTCAAAGTGCTGAATACCAAGAACCTACAACCAAGAATACTTTATCCAGCAAAGCTATCATTCAGAATTGAAGGTCAGATAAAGAGCTTCACAGATAAGGAAAAGCTAAAGGAGTTCATCACCACTAAACCAGTATTATACGAAATGCTGAAAGGTATCCTTTAAGAAGAGGAAGAAGAAAAAGGTAAAGATACAAATTGTGAACAACAAACATGCATCTATCAACAAGTGAATCTAAGAACCAAGTGAATAAATAATCTGATGTACAGAATGAACTGGTGATTATAATGAATCAGGGACATAGAAAGGGAATGGACTGACTATTCTTGGGGGGGAAAGGGGAATGGGAGATGCGGGAAGAGACTGGACAAAAATCGTGCACCTATGGATGAGGACAGTGGGTGGGGAGTGAGGGCGGAGGGTGGGGCGGGAACTGGGAGGAGGGGAGTTATGGGGGGAAAAAAAAAGAGGAACAAATGTAATCTGAACAATAAAGATTTAATTAAAAAAAAAATCAGAACTATCCATCAGTGGAATGGCTACCTTTCAAGGGTAACACTCAATACAAGTATGCCATGGAAGGAATTCCTATTTTGAGTAAGAGGGTGGATTGAATAACTTTTAAGGTTTTCTTTTTATTTTAGAATTCAACAATCTAATAGTCAGGACAAGTGAAGGAGCTGAGAGAGGGCATTTGTGACAGAGAGAGTAGCATGAACAGAAATATGGAGCAGAAATGAGTATGGCATGTGTGGGTGACCATGAGGAAATTCCAGAAAGAAATGAATCGACTGTTTGGATTGATGATGCAATGGAAGATAGAGAAGATAACTAATATAACCTGTGTGCCAGACACATGTGGTTCCATTTAAGCTTTGTGGGTGATTTCCAGCCTTACCCTCCAGTGGAGGGGAGATTGTTGGCCCCAGGCAATTTACTTAATCTGTGACCTTCAATTAATTTAGATATAAAATGGGGGCTCGCCCTGGCTGGGTGGCTCAGTTGGTTAGAGCATTGTCCATATACTAAAAGATTGTGGGTTTGATTCCTGATCAGGGCACATACCTAGGTTTTTTGTGTGTTCAATCTCTAGTTGGGATACATACGGAAGGCAACCAATCGATGTTTCTCTCTCACATCAATGTCTCCCTCTCTCTCTCTTTCCTCCTTCCAATAAACATATCCTTGGGTGAAGATTTAAAAAGTTAAATAAAATAAGTGCCTGGCATATAACAATGCTCAACTAGCAGTTTTATAGTTGTATTTTGTTACTACAAATAAATGAGTCTATGTAAAAAAAACACTTATCAAAGAGCCTGGCACATAATAGGTGTTCAGTTGATGTTAGCTCCCTTCCCTCTGCCGTATTGATGGGGTTGCTGGAGGCCAGAGCAGTGGCTTGCTCACCCTGGTGTCCTCTCTCTGGCTTATGCTCTGCCCATATGAAGAGCTCAATGAATGTCTGTTTCTTAGAAGTAAATTGATTGCTCTTGATGACATGGTCTCTTTCCTCAAGTAGCCAGTGAGTCATGCCACTTTCTCCTTCCTGTCTCCTCTCTGGTTCTATTTCTGACTCTCACCAGTGGAAAGGGAATCAATGTTCATCAAAAATGATTTTTAAAAATAAAAGAGAGGGAGGGTGATTTAGGGGCTATTCTCTGGGCTACTTTTCTTTGAACACAGGGCTGTGAGGCAGGATTGCTGTTGTTTCCCATCTTGTTTATCGTTTAGTAAAATAACAATAACAACAATGTCAACAGTAATAGCAGCAGCTACTATGAGCTTTATTGAGAATCTACTGTGTGCCTGGCACTCTGCCAGGCTTTACCGATATGTTATCTCTCATCCTTACACAACCACTTCAAGGTTGGTCGTCTTATCACCACTTTACCGATGAGGAAATTAAGGCTTAGAAAAATTCAATAATAATGAAAATGATAAATTCCCATGTTTGAATTCCTATTATGAGCTAGATACTTAAAAAAGCATCTTATTTCATTGAAACACTCTACAAAGTAGGTATTATTATGTCCAGTCCAGATGTGAGGAAGCTGAGCATTAGAGAGATGAAAAAACCAAGCTGTCCAAAATCACATAGGTGGTGAATGGCAGAGTGGGAGTTAGGCCAAGACTTGCTCAAGTCTTACACTCATCCATTCCCTTTCTCTCTGGCCATTTTCTACTCTTTGAGGGAAACTTTGTGTGAGACTCTAGCTGCAACAGCTTTCGGCAGTTTCAATGAGATGGAAGTGACATATGGTATGAGTCTCATCCACTCCTGCTGGGCAGACCCTGGGGACCTGCTCCTGAGGCTGACTCTGAAAGTACCAAAATAATAACTGATGCCCATCAGGTACTTACTATGTACTAGGGACTGTCCCAGGCATTTTAGATATAATAACTTTCTTAATCTCCACAATAACTTTATGAAGTAAGGTATTGCTATTATTCCCATTTTTATAGAAAAAGAAATTAAGGCCCCCAAAAGGTAAATTTCCCAAGGAGGGGATTACATAAGAACATGAATACCTGGAGATTGTGATCACTGGAAGCCATTTTTATATGTGTTTTTAAAATTGATTTCTGAAAGGAAGGGAGAGGGAGAGAGATAAAAACATCAATGATGAGAGAGAATCACTGATTGGCTGCCTCCTGCATGCCCAATACTTGGGACTGAGCCCGCAACCTGGGCATGTCCCCTGACCAGGAATCAAACGGTGACCTCCTGGTTCATAGGTCGATGCTCAACCACTGAGCCATGCCAGCCAAACTGGAAGCCATTTTAGAGACTGCCTCCCATAATCATAGTTGGTAAGTGGTAAAACACGGATTCACACCTAGAAGTCTAACTCCAGAAACCATGCTCTTAACATCAAAACTATATGGCCTTTTTGTTTAACAGTGGTGGTTGAATCCCTACTGTGTGCCCCGCTCTGTGCCAGGCACTAGGACTACAGAGATGAAACTGATTCCATGTCCAAGCCCATTTAGTATTGTATGCCAGGATTTTCAACTAATGGGGCATCAGTTGGTGACAGGACTCTTCTGTCAAAGAGCTGGGACACAGGGCCAGGCTCCAGGCAGAGATGGGGGACTAGAAACTCTCACAGAGAAACAGTATAATGCAGGTATAATGCAGAGAAACAGTATAATGCAGAAGAGTTAAGAGCTGGTGGCAGTGTGGTTGCTCAGAATCCTGCCTGGGCCACTAGATCACCAGTCTGGATGGAAGAGTAGCTTAATTCTAAACCCTAGAAGACAAGATTTAAGGTCTGACCCTGCCGATCTGTGGGAGGAGTCTCATCTGTAGGTTCACTGAGGAGCTCAGGAAGCAGAGGCAAGGGCATGGGAGAGGTGGATCAAATACGGCTGCACTGTTTCATAGGTTCATACACAGAGCTTTTATGTAGATATGGCGAACAGTGAATATTTCTCTGAGCCCTGCCAGAAACATCACTGTTATCTTTGATTTCTCATCTCTTCATATCTAATTTTCATATCCAATCTGTCACCAGGCCCTGTAATTCACCTCGTAAGTACCTCCTTTTTAAAAAGTTATTGAGTTTTAGAAAGAAAGAGGGAGGGAGAGAGACATCAATTTATTGTTCCACTTATTTATGCATTCATTGGTTGATTCTTGTATGTACCTGACCAGGGATTGAACCCACAACCTTGGTGTATTGGGACAACACTCTAACCAACTGAGCCACCTACCTGGCCAGGGCCTTCTTAAATATCTCTTGAATCTGGTTCTACTCCATCCCATTGCTACCACTCTAGTTCAAATCCTGATCAGGTCTCACCTGAACTGCTGCAAAGATCTTCTAACCAGCCTTTCTGCTTCCCTGGTCTTCTCCCTCCATTCCATTCTCCACATCACAGTCAGAGTGGCCTTTCTAAAATTTAGATCTAATCATGTTATCCCATGCCTCAAAAGGTGACGTCCAAACCCCATAGCACACCATTCAAAACTCTTTCTAGCTTCATCACTTACCCATTTCGTATTGCCCACCGTTCCTGAAGTTCTTTTAGAGTACTCACTGACAAGAACTTTCTTCTGCCAGAAGCATGAAACAGACTGTAGAATCTCAGGGAAGGCGGGGCGGCTGGGTGGGTGGGAAGAGATCAACCAGAGAACTTGTATGTATATATGCATAACTCATGGACACAGTCAATAGAGGGGTGAAGGCCTGGGGTTGGGGGGTGGGGGCAGGCTAGAAGGAGTCAATGGGAGAAAAAAGGGGACATATGTAATTCTTTCAACAATAAAGAATTTTAAAAAACACCTCTCCTTCACTTCTCTGCTTGGAAAATTTTTTATCTGCTTGGAAAATTCTTTAGAAAAGTCCCTGTTGTCCTCCTTCTATTGACAAATAAGCATCTCCAGGCAATGCTTCTGGGTTCAGTACAGATTCACCTGTGGGAGTCATTATGCTGTCTATCACATTTCCAGTTCTCCTCCTGGGCATATTATAGGATTGCACTTTCTTGGCTGCTGGCATGTGACTTGCTTCGGCCAGTGAAATGGGAAAAGTGGAAGTTTTAAAAGCGAACACATGAGTCATACACTTTCTTTTCCTCTGGTAGCTGCTCTGTCAGTCTTTATCCTTGAATAAGGATGACAAAAAGCAGAGCACCCAGCCAAACCTGAGTGGATATGTAACAACAGTGAAAAAGAAAAGCTTGTTGTTTAAGCTGCTGAGGTTTGTGCTTGCTTGTTACTGAATAACCCAATCTGTCTTAACTGATACACTATCTCTGTGTTGACAAGCCTTCCATAACTACTGTCTTCCATAGTGGCTGCACCAGTCTGCATTCCCACCAGCAGTGCACGAGTGTTCCTTTTTCTCCGCATCCTCTCCAGCACTTGTCGTTTGTTGATTTGTTGATGATAGCCATTCTGACAGGTGTGAGATGGTACCGCATTGTCGTTTTGATTTGCATCTCTTGGATGATTAGTGACTTTGAGCATGTTTTCATATGTCTCTTGGCCTTCCTTATGTCCTCTTTCAAAAAGGATCAATTTAGGTCTTTTGCCCATTTTTTGATTGGATTGTTTATCTTCCTTTTGTTAAGTTGTATGAGTTCCCTGTAAATGTTGGAGATTAAACCCTTATCGGAGATAACATTGGCAAATATGTTCTCCCACGCAGTGGGCTTTCTTGTTGTTTTGTTGATGGTCTCTTTTGCTGTGCAGAAGCTTTTTATTTTGATGCAGTCCCATTTGTTTATTTTCTCCTTAGTTTCCATTGTCCTAGGAGCTGTATCGGTAAAGATTTTCCTATGACATATGTCTAGTATTTTGCCGCCTATGGCTAACACCTTTTTAAAAAATCCTCACCTGAGGATATTTCTTCCATTGCTTTTCAGAGAGTAGAAGGCAAGAGAGTGAAAGGGAGGGAAGGAGAGAGAGAGAGAGACATCGATGTGAAAGAGACACATCAACTAATTGCCCCCCCCATGTACCCCGACTCGAGAGTGGGGAGCAAACTGCAACCCTGGGATATGCCCTTGACCAGGAAATGAACTCATGACCCCTCTGTGTGCAAGCTGACATTCTAACCAGTTAGCAACACTGGCCAGGGTGGTTAAAACCTTGTACAATAAATATTAATTTTCATTTCTTCTATGAATTGTTCATTCCCCTTGCCCATTTTTCTGTTGGGATTTTAATTATATTCTTATTAATTTCTACAAGGATTTAAATATCATTTTATTCTAAGCAGCAAATATAATACAAGACACATAATAGGTGCTCTTATTAGTTAATTGTTCTGGGGACTTTTTAGGAATAAAAGCAAACTTTCTAGGAGGTTGACTCTTTCTTTTCCCACCTAGGACACAGCGGGACAGGAGCGGTACCGGACCATTACCACAGCCTATTACCGTGGGGCCATGGGCTTCATTCTGATGTATGATATCACCAATGAGGAGTCTTTCAATGCTGTGCAAGATTGGTATGAGATTCATTCATTCATTCATTCATCAACCTGTTCAAGAAAACCTAAAGTGTGGTTTAGGCCTTGTGCTATGGGCTAGAGGAATCTGGGTGAATTAGATTGGCTCCTGTCCTCAAGGAATTCACAGATGAGATCAGTAAACAGGCAATGAAAAGAACATGTGACAGGTTGAAGAGAGTCGCCGGGGCTGTGGGAACCCAGTGGAGGGCTCTGACCCAGCTTGGGGAGTCAGGGGAAGTGTCCTAGAGTTGCTGACATATGCTGCATGTTGTAAGATGAACAGAAGTTAGCCAGAAGGGTGAACGGATAAGAATGTTCTAGAAAAAAAATACAGATGTGCAAAGGCGGAAGGTAAGTGCGAGGACAGAAAGAGCAGAGGTCATGAAGGATTTTGCACGCTGGGGTAACAAGTTTGGAACCAAAGGTTCAGATGAATGTTTTAGAAAGATCATTGTGGGCACAGTAGTGAGTGAATCCACATACTGCTTCCCTATCAAGTTAACCCCTGAGCTGGGCTAGGGGTCCAAGAGCACATCCAATTCAATCCAAGTTGGTAAAGACTCAGCTCACGATGGAAATCAGCCCAGCTCCCCAGTGGTACAACCTCTGAGCAACTTACATCGTTCTTCCTGGAGCATAACTCACAGGGAGAAGGGTGCATGGGGGTAAAGACAGGTTGGAGGGAGGGGCCAGGACCCGACGCCCCTGTCCGTGGGAAGGATGAGGATGGGGGAAGGTGGGACATCTGTGCTGTGGCTCTTCTTCAGAATCAGAGAAGCTGAGCAGGCTGGGCACACAGCAGCAGTGCTGGCCCACAACAAGTGATGGCTGAGTGAATTCCATCCTTTGTGGGAAAGACTTCTCACCCTGAAAGAAAGGTTTGGTGGTGGGATCAGCTTTGGGGTCAGTGATGGATCCAGTTTGTAGTTAGGACTGAGTTAGATTTAGGGTCAGTGTCAGGGTAGGGTCATAATTTTAGATCTGCTTCAGGATTAACCATTTTCTGACTTACTCATTCATCAGACATTCACTGTCAACTTCTCTGGTCTGTGCTCTTTGCAGGGGACTGGCACCCCAAAGATGAATAAGCCTGTCCCTGCCCTCAAAGGAAGGACAGATACATTCAGCCAAATGTAACAGTAGCCACAGTGAATGTGAAGGGGAATGAAAGGGGAAGTAATCATTTCTACCTGGTTGGTTGGTTGGTTGGGGACAGAGTTAGGCCCATCCCCACAAAAAGATGTCTCCACAATATAAGGGTCCTATTTTATCCCCTCTTTCAAAATGTTGTTTCTAATTATAGAAGTAAAACATACTTTCAAAATTTGAAAAGTACATAAAACTATTTTTAAAAAGTTTCATAATCATTGTACATAAAAGAAAGCACTGCTGACATTTTGGTTTCTGCAAATAATCATGATCTAAGGTTTATGAATCACAGAGGAGGAGGGAAGGCTAGCTGGGCCTGGGAAAGGCTCCCAACAGGAAACCTTGGGCCTTTGAGACAAGTTAGTGTGGGGAAGGGATTCCCAGGACAGGCAAAGGCACAAGCCATGGAAAAGCATTTGGGGGGCGGAATGGGTGAGAAGGTTTGTAAAGTGGGAGGAAGAGTGATGAGGCTGGAGAGATGGGAGGTGAATGGTCTTTAACACCTGACTGAGGAATCTGCACTTCATTGCATGGGTAGTAGGGGAGAGAAAGCTTTTAAGAAAGGATATGGTCAGATAGATGGTTTAGAAAGAGTTCTCTGCCTGCTGAGAAGAGGGGCGGGCAAATGCATTAGAAGAGGGCTCCAAAGAGCTAGGTAAAGTTTGCAACCAGCGCTCAGGGATCAGCATCTGTGACAGCTAGTTGGGGCAGGTATGTCTCTGTCCTCAGCTGAATTAATTAATAGTAACTTGGGTGTTGCTATTCCCATGGAAGGGAATCGGTTTCTTCAAGCTTCACAGAGCCCTTTTCAGCCTGAGGTGTGTGTGTCATTAACATGGTCCTCTATCTGTCTCCCTTTAGGGCTACTCAGATCAAGACCTACTCCTGGGACAATGCACAGGTTATCCTGGTGGGAAACAAGTGTGACATGGAGGAAGAAAGGGTTGTTCCCGCTGAAAAGGGCCGGCTCCTCGCAGAGCAGCTTGGTATGTACACAACACATGTGTGTTCATGTTTGTGTGTGTGTGTGCGTGCGTGCATGGAAATGTGACATTGGGGAGATTGTGAAATACATACATACTAGAGGCCTGATGCACGAAATTTGTGCAAGGGCCTTGGCCCCA
>NW_005364671.1:576343-596701 GCF_000412655.1 Myotis brandtii
CGGGGCCTCTGTCACCTCTGTCACAGCCCCTGCCCGCTGCGGCTCTGTCTGGAAGGACATCCAGTAGGATGTCCGGTCTAATTAGCATATTATGCTTTTGTTATTATAGATGTGCTCTATGTATTGTTTTATATTTATGTGATGAACATATAGCTTTGTGTTAGGTAGTTTATGATTATATGCATATATTTTGTTACATTGAATATATAAGTAAAACTTAAAATTATGAACACTTTTTTCACCAGCTCCTTCCACAAAAGATTTAAGGTGTTTTATAAAATTCATCATAGTACAAAACCCTAATTAAGTGAGAACATTGGAGCAAAGGAAAAGCCAGGGTAGGAGGTAAATAAGAGGAAGCCTGCAGTGAGATAAGTATGTATATTGTAAATTCTTGGGGATAAGCAAGAGTTGGGCCAAAATATTGGCTTCGAGCTTCCTAGCAACCATTGCAAAGAGGGAAACATAATCAGTTACATGGTTCAGAGATGGTTCTTAACTTAAAAACAAACCTATTATTCCAGAGAAGCGCTGCTCTTCACTGGCAACTGTAGGGCAGACTCTCTATGCAGCTTGTGATAATGTCCTTAATATCAAACAACTCTACAGTAACTGTAGCACTGAGCATCACAGGCTGTGTCTTACACTTTCTCCCAATGTAAACTGATCCTTCCTCGCCAAAACACGTTTCACAACAAAAGTCATTGTTTGAAGGGAGGAAACAGTGTGGCTTTAAGTATGCAGCTCAGTAATGCTCTGGCTTTTTCCAAGGTTGAAGTATCTTGATTCTTGTGCTCCCTGGAGACCCAGGTGCCTTAGGTGTGTCTCAGTGGCCCTACAGGAGGACCCCTGCCAATACTTGCTTAAAATAGCAACTTTTTCTTTTCTTTTCTGTATTGGGGTTTAATGTAAGATCGCCTTAGAGCAGCAGTTCTCAACCTGTGGGTTGCAACCCCTTTGGGGGTCGAACGACCCTTTCACAGGGGTCGCCTAAGACCATCGGAAAATGCATATATAATTCCATTACGATTCATAACAGTAGCAAAATTACAGTTATGAAGTAGCAACGAAAATAATTTTATGGTTGGGGGTCACCACAACATGAGGAACTGTATTAAAGGGTCGCGGCATTAGGAAGGTTGAGAACCACTGCCTTAGAGAAATCTTCCTCTATTGCTTAGCTTTTAGCTAGTCTAAATATTTCTCACAACTTAGGTGTTGTAAGTTTTCAGCAGTAGGAGATTTAAAGTTACACTCTCTGGCAATTTCTGAAGTACTGATATATGGGTTGGTAGATAGGTAAACTGTACAGTATAATGTCCAAGTGTGTTGTATATATTTGTATTATGTGTGTTGTGTGTTGTACATATTTATATTACATGTATTATGAGTATGTGTGTGTTGGGGGAGGAGTCCTATGCTTCTTTCTCCCTTCCCCTATTCCCCAGGGTGTTCTGAAATAGAAACTAGCAAACTGTAGGTAAATAACAAAAAGGGCCCTCACTGGTTTGGCTCAGTGGATAGAGCGTTGGCCTGTAGACTGAAGGGTCCCAGGTTCGATTCCGGTCAAGGGCACATATCTCTGTTGCAGGCTCCCTGCAGGCTCCCGGCCCTGGTGGGGGGCATATGGGAGGCAACCAATTGACGTGTCTCTCACATCAGTGTTTCTCTTTGTCTATCCATATCCCTTCCACTCTCCCTAAAAATTAATGGAAAAAATATCTTCAGGTGAGGATTAAAAAATAAATATATCTATACTACTAAAAGGGTAATATGCTAATTAGACCAGACATCTTCTGGACGACCTTTTGGACATCCTTCAGGACTAAGCCATGGTGGTGGAGTAGAGGCAGAGGTGGTTAGGGGGATCAGGCTAGCAGGGAGAGCAGTTAGGAGGATCAGGTCGGCAGGGGAGAGCAGTTAGGGGGATCAGGCCGGTAGGCAGGTGAGCAGTTAGGAGCCAGCGGTCCTGGATTATGAGAGGGATGCCCAAATGCCAATTTAGGATCGGGCCTAAACCAGCAGTCGGACATCCCCCCAAGGGGTCCCGGATTGGAGAGAGTGCAGGCTGGGCTGAGGGACTCTCCCTGTGCACGAATTTTATGCACTGGGCCTCTAGTTAAATAATAAAAAGGAAGATTGAATCATCTTGGGCCGTACTCTTCTTATACCATCACAGAGTTTCTCAGGATTCAGAAAGTACCTCCCCCATCTGTGGTTCACAGAACAGAAAGCATGTTCTGCCACCCACACCTAGGTGACCTCAGGCTGTCTCTTTATGTCTTCAACCTGCTGTCCCCAGGGAAACACCCAGCACCCTCCCTGGACCCTCTAAACCCCATCTGTTTGGAATGCTCTCTTCTGTGTCCCATTCCCCACCCTTATTCATCCAGTGAAACACCCCCTCCCCCACACACATACACACAGTTTTCAAAACAACTCAAGCTGCACATCTTCTGTGAAGCCTTTCCTGGCTGCCCAGAGCTCTTTTCTTTGGGTCCCCACTTAATGTACCCCATACAGGCAGCAGTCACAGTGCCCATGGCACTTGGGTGCCCTTGTTTTCTTGTCTATCTCCCAAAGGCTCCATGAGGCCAGGAAATTAATCTTATTTATCTTTGTACCCACAGCGCCTAGTATGTGGCCTCGCACTGAGAAGATACTGCACAAATATGTTTCAATTAAATGTGTATTATGTTATGTATTTGGCTACTCATTTTACTTCAATCCAATTAAGACTTCTGAGTACCTGCTCTATGCCAGGTACTGTGCAGTGAAATAGGATACATTCCCTGGTCTGTGAAGGATAGAAACAGTGATACCCCAAGTGATCACTGTTGTGATAGACTCGGGATATGCTGGGGATTGTGGGAGCACAGAGGAGGCACCTAATTCACTTGGGGTCAGAGAACACGATGCCTAAGCTGAGTCGTGAAGACAAGTAGGAGCAGCCAAGGGAGAAAGCGAGGCAAGACATTCTAAGCAGGGAGAATAACACTGACAAAGGCAAGGAATAGCACATTGTGTTCAGGGAACCATAAATCATGGGAACATGCGAGCCTAGAGCAGTGTTTCCCAAAGAGAGAGACCCAAGACACTGGAAGTGTGCAAGATGATTTTGTGTATATATTTTGGTGTGCATTAGAAAAAATATATAATCAGCATGTCAAGCCCGTAGAGTTAAACAAGACTACGTTTTTAAAAGGTGAGTTAGTTTTATATTAGGAAAAAAGATAGCCAGCATGCCAACTCCTTATGACTAAGATTTTTTAAAAGTAAGCTGGTTAAGTATTAGATGTTTACCATGTGCCAGGCACTATTCTAAATGTTTTAAGGTATTACTCATTTAATTCAATTCTCCTAAAATCCTCTGAGACATGTACTTTTCTTATCTCCAAGTTATTTTTTTAACAGATGAGAAAACTGAGGAACAAAGAAGTTGGGTAACTTGCTTAAGGTCACACAGTTAGTAATAGGTAGAGTCAGAATTTGAACTCAAGCAGCAGTCTGGCTCCAGAGCCTAACCACTTAACCACACTATAGGGCAAATATGGTAGTAATGAGTGATATATATTGAGCCGAGCATTATATGAAGTACTTTGCATTATTTCATTTAATTCTCAATATAACCCTTCAAGGTAGGTACTATAGGACATGCCCAATACTCTGATAAATGACGTTCATAGATTAAGTAATTTGCTCAAGATTACATAGTTAGGAAATAGTGGAGTCAGTATAGATCTATCAAACTTACGTAGAAACATAGATGGAAGTGAGATTCTTAATAAAGGGTTTAGGGAGGCACTTGAAGAAGGCCTTAATGAAGTGGTTAGATTTGGGCAGGCCAAGGTAACCAATCTCTGTCCTACTCAACTTCCTGAGCGTTCCTCTATTGCTTAGCCAGAACTTGCTTACTTGACCTTGAGAGCAGCAAAGTTATGTCTAATTTGTTTCATTATTCCCAAGCACCCAGACTAGGGTAGATTTTCATTTATTCATACATTTACTCAGTTATTCATTTAAAAATATTTTTTGAGCATGTACTCTGAACCAGGCAAATTCTGTTTTGGCACTTGAGATATAACAGTGAAGAAAACAGCTATAATCCATATTGTCCTGGAACTAATGAGGAAATAAATGTTAAACAAATAGTTATACAAAAATATATAATTCAAATGGTATAAATGGGTGAATTACCTGATACTTGAATTATATCTTAATAAAGCTATTAAAAATTGTGATAAGTTCTGCATAAGTTAGGACTTTTGTTATGACAAGTGATACAACCCCAAATCAAACTAGGTTTCAATAAAAACTTTTAAAAAATATATATATATAGCTCACATACATGTGAAGTCCAATAGACCTGGGACTTAATTGCACTCTCTAGTTCTCAGCTTTGCTTATCCCTTCAGCCTCTTCCTGTAGCCAAACACTGCATGGGGAGTAAGGTGAATGATGGCAGCTCCAGATTCATATTGTCCCAACTCCTGCAAAAAGAGCTTCTCTCTCCCAGCCACCATATATAAGTCTCAGGGAAGAATATGATTGGTCCCCTGTGAGTCACATGCCTACCTCAATAGCTGGGGGAAGCAAGTATTATAATCTATAGTCCCACCAAACTGTTTAAAATAGGGGCTCCTTAAAGAAAGGTATGGTGGGCAGATAAAAGTAACATAAGTTACCAGTCTATGACGAAAGTGAAAAAGAAAGACCTGATTTTTAAAAAAATATTTTTTATTGACTTCAGAGAGGAAGGGAGAGGGAGAGAGAGACAGAAACATTAACGATTAGAAAGAATCATTGATCAACTGCCTCCTACATGACCCACACTAGGGATTGAGCCAGGAACCCGGGAATGTGCCTTTGATCAGAATCGAACCCGGGACCCTTCAGTACGCAGGCTGACACTCTATTCATTGAGCCAAACTAGGTAGGGCAAGAGAGACCTAATTTTAGACGGAGAGTCAAGATCTTCTGAGAAAGTAACACTTAAGCTGAGAACTAAAGGATGAGAAAAAGTTAGCATGTCACAGGGCCTAAACAATCAAGGGGAGAATTGTGTGAGATGAGAGTGGAGAAGTAGGCAGAGACCAGATCACAGAATCTTGTGGGCCATGGTAAGAATTTTGGAAGGAAGTTGTCAGACCTGGGAACAGTGAGGGAAGATGCTCAGCCTTTCTCATCACCACCCTAGTCTTTTCCCTCTGCTATGCCGGCTATTAAGTACATTTCAGTGGTCTGCTCATCAGTGCTGCAGTGCCATTCTTTCTCAGCTCATTCAGCCAAGACTACTGATATGGCCAGCAACTAGCATTTATTGAAGCTGTGAGTGAGTAGCAACAGGTCTTCTGTGAAGTTCCTGGGACATGAGCAAGGCTGTAAAGATCCTGGGGAAAGTGGATCTCTGGGAGGGTGGAGGAGTTTCAGGGCCTCCTATTCCAGGAAGCATGGCATTTTAGGGCCTCTGCCTCCCTGTGCCCTTCGGAAGGGGCTTCTTGTCCCTTCCCCACATCTGATTGGGAATGGGTCTGGCCAGAGCCCAGGGAGGCTAGAAAAAGGTAAATGTGCTTCTGCCTACAAGAGAAGAAGAGACCGATTTAAAATGTGGTTTCAAAACACATACATGCACTCACTCCAGCCAAGTATAGTGGGAAAAGCATCAGACTAGAAGTGAGGAGATTGAATGTTTTATCCTGTCTCTGCCACTAGTTTACTATATGACCTTGAGCTTTTGGTTTCCTGTCTGTGGATCTCAGTTTGTCCCTCTGAAAGACAGGGGATATGGATTAGTTGACTGGGAAGGACTGTTTGGCTCTATTCCTCTTTGATCCCGTAATTTCAATTCACACAATCCTCCACTCAGACTCCACAGACTCTTGTATGCTGGCTTGCCTATTTTAGGTGCTTGCTGAAAGTTTTTGGATTGGTATGAATCATTGAAACCTTGCATCACTAAGCCTAGTTCCAGAGGAAAAAAGGCCTAGTTGGCATTGATGACAGTAACTAACTTTGGTGAAGTTTGCAATGTGCTTCACAACAATTCTCTTATGACCCTCTCTCTCCCTCGTAGCCTGGAAGGTGGCATTATCATCAGCTCCATTGTACTGATGAAGAAGCGGAGTCCAGACCACTTTGTGTTTTCTTGCACACAAAGATCTATGCACACTCCTGTGTCTTTATTTTTTTACTTAAAAATTATGTAACCTTAACAGTTTGTGTCTTTTAAGTGTCCTTTGTTGGGAGTATGGTTCTTAAACATTTATTCATATTGCTTTGATTGCCCTTATGTTATTTATTTATGACAATAAATGCTGTGGGATTGTTTTTATTTTAAAAGATTTTTAATTGATTTTTAGAGAGAGAGGAAGGGAGAGGGAGAGAGAGAAACATCGATGTGAGAGCAAAACATTGATTGGCTGCTTCCTGCACACCCCCTTCTGGATCGAGCCTGCAAACTAGGCATGTGCCCTGTCCAGAAACTGAACCGGAGACTTCTTGGTGCGTGGGATGGCACCCAACCAAATCATACTGGCCAGGGCTGTGGAGTTGTTTCAGTTTTCTTTTTTCAAATTATTATTTTTTAAAATTTATCTTTATTGTTGAAAGTATTACACATGTCCCATTCCCCCCGCATTGATCCCCTCCACTTCACCCCTTGAGTAGAATTGTTTTTATTTAAAAAAAAAAAGATTATGTAAGTTTTCTGAGCCATACAGATAGTAGAGGGCAGGCCCAGTACTACTCAAAGCTCAGCCTTTGGACTTAAAATCCTAAGGCTCCCATTTTATCATCCAGTGGTGTTTTCCCAAAAGCCTGCCATCGTTTCTTTTCAATTTCCACCCTCATTCACAATGTTAGTGAGATTTCTTTAGATTATGTTGCGGTAATATATAACCCAACTCAGAAGCTTAGATAATACCGTAAAGTTGTTTGTTTGTTTGTTTCTCACATTACATGCCACCGCAAGTAAGCTGAAGCTCTGTTCCAACTTCTTACTCTGGGATCCAATCTGGGATGGCTAAACCACACAAAGGCTCTTCTTAATGCTTTTGGTGAGACTTGGAATGGCCACATCCATTGGCCAAAACAAGGCAATATATACCTCCCACAAGGAGGCACTGCAAGCCACTTGGCAATCTGTAGGGATGTAAAATCCTCTACAGGAAGGGCAGTGAATAATCTGCTACAGTCATTGAACACATGATGGACCCTGGGGACACAGATGTGAATGAATTCCCTGCCCTCAAAATCCTCATTGACCAGGGAAGTAAAATAGGAAAGAGATCATTTCAATAACCTTTGGGTAGATGTCCTTAGCCTGTTTGCTATCACTCTTTACCCTTCTCCTGTTCTGTCTCTTTCCTGCAACCCCCTCTGGGGTGTTGACCTTTGCAAGCTGTGTTTCCCAGGTCCCTGAGGGGATTAGCTAAGGAGAGACACTGACAGGTGATTGGAGATGAGAAAATGGAGAAACCTGCATTCCCCCCCGCCCCTCCCACACACAGTCAGCTCCTCCAATAGAGGCTGCTCCTCTTCTTCCTGACTCCTGCTTCCATGGTTCTAGCTTCCTTTGGCCCTAGTAATAGTTTTTGTTTTAATTTATGTATTGACTAGAGGCCCGGTGCACGAAATCTGTGCACGGGGTGGGGGTTGGTCTCTCAGCCAGGCCTGCACCCTCTTGTAGTCCAGAGTCTGGGAGCCCTTGGGGGATGTCCGACTGGCGGCGCGGGCCTAAGTTGTCAGTTGGACAACCTTAGCACTGCCGTGGAGGCAGGAGAGGCACCTGCCACCACTGCTGCACTCACCAGCCATGAGCCCGGCTTCTGGCTGAGCGGCACTCCCCCTGTGGGAGTGCACTGAACACCAGGGGGTAGCTCCTGCGTTGAGCGTCTGGCCCCTGGTGGTCAGTGCACATCATAGCTACTGGTTGTTCTGCTGTTCA
The DNA here is from genome assembly GCF_000412655.1 of Myotis brandtii. NCBI lineage: Eukaryota > Metazoa > Chordata > Mammalia > Chiroptera > Vespertilionidae > Myotis > Myotis brandtii. The sequence goes on from NW_005364671.1 coordinate 584,289, forward strand.
GTCAGTTTGCATATTAGCCTTTTATTATATAGGATTTTAGAGAGAAAGGAAGGGGGAGAGAGAGGGAGAGAGGGAAAGAGAGAAACATTGAGTTGCTGTTCCACTTATTCATGCACTCATTGATTGACTCTTATATTTTCCCTAACTGGGTATAAACCTGATGCTCCAACCAACTGAGCTACCTGGCCAGAGCTTGTTTTGTTGTATTTTTCTTTCTTTTTTCCCCTGTTGATAATCTATAGGTTTCCTTACTATTCTATTTGGCCTTTTAGTTTTTCTATCACCTATATAATCAGTTCCCTCTGGGTTAAATATTAAGAATAGTTCCCATTTTCCCATTGGGATCTGACTGAAACAACTGGGTGAGGTGGCATGGCATTACAGGGGAGAGGTACTTCGTATGTTCTGAGTGGTGGGGGTTGGGTGGGAAGAGAAAGCGAAGGCTCTCTGGAATCAGTGATTCCACAGGTGAGTAATAAAGATAATTAGGAGTAGGAGCTAGAAAGTAATAGCCTGAGCAAAGGCACCAAATAAGAAAGTGTTGATGTTTCTGGAACATGGTGTGAACCAGGAAGATGAGGCTGGAGAAGTAGAGAGAGACCAACCATGCAGGGTAATGGGTGTTAAGCCAATAGGCTGGCTATTGCTTTAGTTCTGGTGACACAAAGCCAAGTCAAAATAGCTCAGGTTAGCCCTGGCTGGTTTGGCTCAGTGGATAGAGCTTTGGCCTGCAGACTGAAGGGTCCCCATTTCGATTCCGGCCAAGGGCACATGCCTGGGTTGCGGGCTTCATCCCCATTAGGGGATGTGCTGGAGGCAGCCGAACAATGATTCTGATTATTGATGTTTCTCTCTCCCTTTCTCTTCCTCTCTGAAATCAATCAATAAATATATATTTTTAAAAAATAGCTCAGATTATACGAACAGGGCATAGCTGAAACAAAGTGGAAGAAAAAGGTCGCTGAAATGATATGTTCAAGACATTAAGAGGCCAGGGTGTTGGATGGATTGTCCACATGAAACCAAAAGTTCCTGAGAATGAGAACACCCTGCATGGAAAGGAAGACAGTGAGTTCCTTGCCAAAATCATCAGTAATCAAAAAAAATAGCTCAGGTTATATGAACGGGGCATAGCTGAAACAAAGTGGAAGAAAAAGGTCGCTGAAATGATATGTTCAAGACATTAAGAGGCCAGGGTGTTGGATGGATTGTCCACATGAAACCAAAAGTTCCTGAGAATGAGAACACCCTGCATGGAAAGGAAGACAGTGAGTTCCTTGCCAAAATCATCAGTAATCAGAGGGGTGTAAGTTAAAGATTGACACATGATGGAGATGAAGAGGTATCAGAAAAGGATGGAGAAGGGATTTGAACATATAAGGGAAGGAGAAAGGTTCTGGGGCAGTGTCAGGATGGAGGGGTGAGTTTAGAAGGTTGCAAGTTTCTGAACAGAATTCTGAAGTCAGATTCAGAAGCAGGAAGTATGGACACGGTCTGTGGGTCTGTGACAGCTGTCTTTGGACTGGAAGGGGAAACATAATCATTTTGGAGTGGAGGGAATCATTAGATTCAGTTAAGAATTGGGACCTATTAAAGACAGCAGAAATTCCATTGTTTTGAAGCCAATTAGAGGGAGGAAAGGATTGGGGGCTAGTCTGATTAATCAGTTGTCATCTTCGTGACCTCACTAGATTCTCAGCTCCTGAGAATCCTTACTAATGAACCTGAGGAAAAGGTTACCATCTGGGCCTACGAATGAAGAACCTTCCAGGAGACTGACAATAATTAGGTGGGGGTGCATCTGGACTTGTTCTGCTAGCAAAAGAGCTGGCTAGACCCATGAGCTGGTTACTGGAATCAGAGTTCTCATACCACCGGTACCTTTGAGATGGCAGTGGGGACAAGTCTCGGCATGACATACGAGGTCTCCATGTTTGGCCACCTACTACCTCATCTCTCACCACTTGGAGCTTTCTGCTCTGATGATAACAGACTGCTATGGTCATTCCAGCATAAGCCAAGGCTGTTTTTTGCCCCATTGTCTGTGCTCATACCTTTTCCCCTGTGTGCTGTACATGCATGTGCTCACACATACACTCACAACCACGTGTCTTTATTTAGCTGATATCTTTTTTAGGAATCAGCTTCTCCAAGAAGCCTTCCCTGGCCCCCAGGCTCATTTAAATAACTTTGTGCCCTGACCATCGCCTGGCTTCTCACCATTCCAGCTTTTATCACTACAATATTGTCACTATGTCTCTCCCACACTAGACTAGGAGTTCCTTAAGGGTAGGAACTGTTTCTGATTCGCCTCAGTGTCCCCAATGCCCAGCTCAGGATCCGCCATCCCATTGAGCTGAGTTCTTATGACCCCCACTGTCCACATCTCCTCATCCACTTCCTCCATGCTCATTCCCAACTCGTTCATTCCATCTAATCATTCAACCAGTACTCAGCAAGCACCTACTCCAACTGGTGCAGACACTCGGATGAATGACATGGTCCCTGTTGGGAGCTCCTTGTCAAATGGACTTCTGCATGCAGGGTGACATGTGCTATGGCAGAGGAAGCACAAGGAGAATGAAGAGGCCCTATCTAAGCTGGGTCCTGAAAAATGAGAAGTTAGTTGGGTGAAGAGTTTTGCTCAGTGCTGGCACTAAAGGCTCCCATCCCCACCAACTTCTGGAGGCTTCAACCCGCTCTCCTGCCCTCCACTCTCTCCCTCCACTGCATTCCTGCACAGCCTCTGGTTTTCTCTACCTGGGTTAGAAATGTTCTAGTGTGTTCTGTCACTGTTCCAACTGAGAGCAAGACAAGGGGGCATAAGGTATAGAGCCCTGGCTAATGCCCCATTTCTAAACCTCGGTTTCCCTATCTGTAAATTACAAGTGATAACCCTTGTCTCACCTTAGCCCCTCACAAGGTTGTTCTAAAATTGTATTTGTGGCCCTGGCTGGTGTGGCTCAGTTGGTTGAGCATTGTCCTGTGAACCAAAGGGTTGCTGGTTTGATTCCTGGTCAGGTGCATGCCCAAGTTTTGGGCTCGACCCCATTCTCTCTCCCATCGATGTTTCTGTCTCTTTCTCCCTCTCCCTTCTTCTCTCTCTAAAAAAAATCAATAAAAACATATTTTTAAAAATTTGTATTTGTGAACTGTTAAGGACTATGCACATGTGAGGAACTGACATACTTTTGTGCATTTAATTTTCATTACTGCCCTATAAGGTATGAAATATTTACCCCATTCTACAATATGAGAAGATAGGCTTAGAGAGATTAGGCAACTTGCCTATGGTCACCCAGTTGGTAGCTGACTGAGATATGTTCAAATCCAGGCTGTCCAACTCCTGGGCTTCTTCCCACTGCCCACCTGCTCAGTGTGGCATATCTCCCCTCAGTGCCACTTCCTCAGAAGGCATTTGTGCTCCTGGCCTTGACCTGTGTCCTCACATTCATCTACACTGATGGTTTAAAGCTATTTACTTCTTTATTTGTTTGGGGGGAGCAGGCAACACCCCCAACACCTCCCCTACCACTGTCACTTGTAATAAACCAGTCAACAGCCAGAGTCCATTTTTATGATATTCAGTAAGGAAAAGCTACATGCTGGAGGGTCTCTGAAGCTGACTAGGTTTCTATGGCCTGAGGATAATGAGCCAGCAGCTGCCTCCTTCTTCATCACAGGCTGAAATTAGCCTGCACTTTTGCAGCTTGCCTTTCTCAGGTCGGGAAATGGGCCACAGGAGAAGCTGTCAGCTGAGGTGGGCTGGCAGGGGTTGTACTCACATCCCAGCCTTCAAGCTGGGATGGCTGGGGGAAGAGCCTTGTTTGTACCTGGGGGCTTCAGCCTCTTTGTAGACAACAGGATATCAGGGAGAGGAGGGAAGAGGAAAGAGACCATCCTCCTTTGTGGGAGATGAAAAAGACAGAGAGGAGAGACGCAGATGAAAGAAGAGCAGAAAGAAGCTGTCATTATAACAGGCAACAAGAGACGCAGATGAAAGAAGAAGAGCAGAAAGAAGCTGTCATTATAACAGGCAACTTTTGTACAGCAATTTATCCATCACCTCGCTCAGTCCTCCCAACCTCTCTCAGCTGGAAGACACTGTTATTATTTCTATTTGACAAATGGGGTGTCTGAGACTCATAGAGGTTAAGTGATTCAAAAAGATGAAGTGACTTGCTCAGATTCAGACACTGTGGTAGTCAGATAAAAGCAAAGGAGGCCAAAGGTACTTGTAAAGGAAGAAAAAGACATGATCAGGGGGGAAAAAGGTAAGTGAGAGGGAGAAATAGGAGGCTGGATTGTATATGGACTTGGGAGCTAGCCAAACCCAGATCTAGACCCAATTTCCACTAATACAGCCATGTGATCTTGTATGAGTTATATAATCTCTTGGAGCCTTGGTTTTCACATTTACAAATTGGAGAAGGTTCTATTTACCCAACAGGCTGCTGGGAAAATTAAGTAAGATGATATTTGTAAAACTCCTAGCATAGAGTCTGGCATATAGTAGGTGCTCAATAAATATTAGAGACCCCCCAAGAAAAGAGTGCAAGGAACATAAGGGAAAAAGAAGAGCTAAAATGAAGGGGGAAAAAAGGAAGAAAGAAACTTTTGAGGAGAAATAAAGACAGACTCCAAAGGAAGGGAAAGAGGTAGACAGACAAAAGAGGAAGGAGTAGGCTAGGGCGGGGGAGTGACGGAGAAAGTGGCTCAGACTTTCAAGGGTTGCCCCCAACCTGGCCAAGATTCCTCAGTTGGAAAGCAGCCACTTTGTCTGAATCAGGAGGGCCTTTCTTGTGTCTCCTAAGACTACCAAGTCCTGTTCATTGACACAGAAAGTGTCGTTAAAGATCTCAAGGTACAGAACAGTCAAGGATGTCCCATGCTTTCGGTGCAGTTTTCCGAGGGCCTTTTGGGGGGGCTTGTTGGGGGAAGGAGGCTACAGGGCAATTCCAGGGGAATTCAGGAAGAAGGCACCCCACTGAGTGGTGATAAGCCTTTGTGTCTGTGGGTAGAAAGGGCAAATAGAGTTTTGCTTATTCAGTGTGGATCTTGGGGTGCCTCCCAGAGCCTAGACTAGTGCTGGCCAGACTAGGGGGAGAGGGAGGCAGGGGAAAGAGGAGGGAAAGCTCTAGTCAAAAAGGCCAAAGTCTGCTTCTCATACTGGTGCCTTATCTTGGGCAAGTCCGTTTATTTCTCTAAGCCACAGTGTCTACATTAGTGAAATGGAGAGGGTCTGCTTGGACCCTCTTTCCCCCAGGTATGACATCACGATCAAATGAGATAATGGATGTGAAATGGGAAGTACTATGCACACATATCGAAGTATTCACTCTATTAGAAAATATACCTAATGACTCTCCTCTGTGTCAGGCACAGGGCTATATACATTTTACATTCATTATCTTGTTTAGTCCTTGAACTAATTCTATGAGGTAGGTAAACTTATCCCTATTTATAAACTGGGGCATTGATTCATGAAGAGAATAGGTGACTTTCTGGGAGTTACACAGCTGGTCAATGGTAGAGCCAGGATCTAAACCAGTGCAGGTAATCCCTGCTCTGGGCTGTCTCCTTGAAGCAGAATTCTCTGCCCATGGGATTAGGCCTCCTTGCTTCTCCCCTGAGCACTGGCTGTATTAAACCCGAGTGGTCTGACCAGGGGGCATGAAAGGGAAAAGGAAAATCCTTATCTGTATCTCTCTCCTCCGCAGGGTTTGACTTCTTTGAAGCCAGCGCCAAGGAGAATATCAGTGTGAGGCAGGCCTTCGAGCGCCTGGTGGATGCCATTTGCGACAAGATGTCTGATTCGCTGGACACGGACCCCTCCGTGCTGGGTGCCTCCAAGAACACCCGTCTCTCGGACACCCCGCCGCTGCTGCAGCAGAACTGCTCATGCTAGGCAAGGCCCACCCTCCTGACCTCCCCTCATTGTGGCCCCACCCTCACTCTGCTTCCCCTGTTACACTCTGTCCACCCCAGCCCCGAGCCAGCTGCGTTGCTGCTGTTCTTTGCCTGCCTTGGAGGTGGACGCATGCCCGAGGGGTTCTCTGCAGATGGCCCCACTCACAGGCACTCAGCACTAGACGAACAGCCAGGTTGCAATGTGGGTGCAGATTTACAGAAGAAGACTCCATTTTGCAAAGGGGATTCACTACAGGGACTTGGAAAGCAAATCTCTTTTCTGCCTTTAGAATAAGATATCCTCCATTTACCAAAACTTGACACACACACACACACACACATACTTGCCAGGGCCTGGCCGACTGTGTAAAGTGAGGCCCACCTGCAGCTAATCCTATTAAAGAAAACCTCCCCATACACGACATGCTTGTTTCATATCGGGCTCCCCTGTGGAGCTTCCTCACACTGCAAGTCAAGCTTCGCTCTGCAAGCCCTAAGTCTGTTACCACGGATGCCCACAGGGCCTGGGCAGTTGCTGTGGTGACAGGCCAGACCTAATCTCCAGAGAGCTCTGTAATGATGCTGAAGGAGCAAAGGCTGAGTCAGAAACACACTTAAAAGAAAAAGCTTATTCCCTGAAAAATGTCAAAGGTTCTTGCTACTATATGAAAGAGCAAGCCGAGAAAGAAAAAAGAGAAACACGGGCAAGATAAAGAAGCAGGTCATGAATTTCTGATTTTGCTGCTTTCCAGCTGGTTCAAAACGGTGGGAACTCTTTGAAATTGGTCATTGGTTCTTAAACTCCCAGAATCTGAAAAATTTAGAGTTGGTAAGATCCCAAATTTGACCTAGCCTGACTAGTTAATTCCCATCCCTATCTCTGACAAGTGGCCGTCAGGCCTCACAACCAGATCTCTTCCCCTAAAGCACACGTTCCTGGTAGGGACGGGAGCTCATTGTTCACGCTATCTCTGGGCAGCTCTCATAATCAGAAGTTTTAAGCTTAAATCTAACTCCTAGGAATTCTTCTTCCTTTTCTCACTCAGTTTGTACTAGCTCTGCTGTCAGAGACCTCACGGAGTCTGATCCCTCGGTCCCATGACACCCTGAGGTGACTTGAGAACAGAAGTCGTGACCCCTGGGATCTGCCCTTTCTCTACATCAAATAGTTCTACTTCCTTCTACCAGTGTCCATAGGATCTTCTCCCCATCCTGCCCTTTCTTCCAACCCATCTTTCAATGACTCCTGAGTAGTCCAACTGGGAAATGTGGTTCAAAGCAGAATAAATTTAAGTGGGGGCGGGGGGGGGGGGGTGACCCTGAAACAAATTGAGAAAAGTAAAAGCAGATGTTTGAATCCCAACCTCATATATTCTTCCCGGAGTGAAACTTTAGTGTTTACCAAAAATCGGATGTGAAACCACTCCTGGAGGTAGCTGCTTAATTAAATACCTGAAGAAAAGAAAAAAATACGTGAAACCCTCTGACTCTAGAAACAAACTGAATGGGTTAATTCATGATGCTAGCTTGTTTGTAGACACTGCACATGTTTGGTTTTTTAGCTGAAACAATGACATGGAACTAAGTGATGATTTCTGAAAATCTTTTCTCCCAACCCTGGCCTGAACCGGGTTTCCCGCTGCTCTAACATGCCGCCTCAAAAGTCAGTGGGGGTGAGGGAGCTCATTGTCCTAGGAAAGTGCATTAACTAGCAACAGGTCCAAGGACTACATTTAAGGGCCCTCCAGAGTCGGCCCTATGGAGAAGTTGATTTCTCTGACACAGTGCAGAGGACGGAACTTTGGTTTTGGAATCAGGAGACCTGGATTCTGCCCTTAAATCAGGTGTGACCCCAGACCAGATACTCCTCTTCTCTGAGTCTTGATTTCCCACCTACAAAATGAGGGGGATTATTTGGATAATCTTTAACGTAGCTTCTGGCACTAATAACTCTGTGACTCTTTTTCACCTTCATCATTTCAGTTGATTTGCAACATAAACCCGAGGAATGAGGATCATCACCCCAATGTCATTGTAGCTAACCCTGATGTCATTGTTCCAAGCACTTTACGTGTATTAACTCATTTTGCTTCCCAACATTTTTGTGAGGGAGGGACTATAACCAACCTCTTTTAAACATGAGGAAATTAAGGTATAAAGAGATTCTCTAGCTTGTCTAAAGTCATCGAATGGGTAAATGATAGAAAATGGGTTCAAACCCAGGTAGTAGGCTCCAAGGTTTATGCTCTTCGCCACATTCTATACTGCATTTCTTATAAACTGTGATCCAAAGAAGTTAAGAGATTGGTCAAGATCACACAGTTAGTAAATGTTAGATCTATATGAGGATTCAATTCCAAGGCCATCAGATTTCAAGCCTACTAGAGAAAAGATATATCTCTAATCTGTTAACAAACTGCTCACTGATTCACACTAATCTGAACACTCTGCAAAACAGAATCAGTCTCTTAAACAACCAGATCCCCTGGGCCTGAGGAAAAGATGCCTAGTGCTTCTCTAGCCCAAGCACTGACTTTCCCTGTACCTGCCTCTGTCAGGCAATTCTTTATTTTTAGTTTGTATTGATTTTACAGAGAGGAAGGGAGAGAGAGAGAGAGAGAGAGAGAGAGGAAACATTGATTTCTTGTTCCACTGATTTATGCATTCATTGGTTGATTCTTGTATGTGCCCTGACCGGGGATCAAACCCACAACCTTGGCATATGAGGACAATACTCTAACCAATGAGCTGTCAGGCAATTCTTATCTAGCTCTCAAGCAGGGCTTTCAGCAGCCTCCCTGCTCCAGCAATGGGGCATTTTGGGGAAGTGACTTGTTCAACTTTTCTGACCATGAAAGAATGTGGTCCCCTCACAGGGAAGGAGTTCTGGCTTTGCTTTTCACACTGTCAAGTCCCATACAAGTCAGGGATAATTACTATTTTCCTGGGCAGTAACATCCATCTACCTTAGTACTAGGATTTCAGACTGAGCTCCTCACGCCCCCTTGGATATTTCAGTACATATATCAAATAATCTTTTTTCTCTTACTGAGTAGCCAGGCAAAGATTGAAAATTTTATTTAAAAACTGTCAAATTCTTTACAACTCAGGGGCTGGTTCAAGGGAGCAAGCATCTTTACAACAGATGGAATCAAGAGTTAAATATGATAGTGGCAAACTCTTCTACTGGTGACAGAAAAATAGACCTGCTTATTAGATGGCAGTCCCCCAGCCCTGCTCTGTGACCTCATTTCCGCTAAGTGGAAGGCAGCAGCTTCCAGCTGATTGCAGCGCAATGTTCATCAATCACAGTAATAGCACAGTTAGCCACCAAGGTTCAAGCTACATAATATGTGTTAGTGGCAACTTGTCCTGGTTTTCATCTTGTTTAAAAATCCAAATAAAAAAAGATTTAAAAAACACATACACCATTTTGACCTTGAAAGAAACAAAAGTAGGCCAAAAGTACAATACAGTATTGTAGCTATTTATAGAATCTGTTTTAAATGTATGTGTATCTGTAAATACAGAGTGATTCATGACATATTGTCTCTTCAGTCTGTAACATTATTATAGATTTGGCAGGAAAAGGAAATAGAGATTTGGAAAAGTTAATATGCCTAAGTCACCCACTAGGACCATTGGAACCTACCTCTGTCTGACTCATGTGCTTTCAGCTTTCCTCTTCAGATTGTCTCTCAGATGAAGGTTATATGGGATGGTGGTAAGGACACACTCCCAGGAAGTCTCAGAGTTAATTAAATAACCTCATTTGGGACATTGGTTTCACAATTGCTTTGTGACTGCAGCCTTATAACATTCACAGAATATGAACATTCTCCAGATCTGACTCACATCCCCTCCTCCTGGCCCAAAGCTCTTTCCTTGGAGATCAGGTTTCCTCGAGTGTCTTAAAGAATGTTTGTCAACAGTTTGGGATAAGGGGAAGGAATTACAGCAATTAGTGTCCTGGTATCTCACTGATTTTATTTTAGATTCCCCATCCCAAACCTACACCTGATTACCTGCCACAGCTGGTGACTGAGAGTATGTGCAAGAGACAGGCCCGTGGGTTACAAATACTGCTAAGTGATGTTTTTGAAAGCCTGGATCCCTTATGTGAAGTGGGCAAAAACTCAAATTTACTCATTCAACAAATTAGTATCTAATATGTACCAGGATACATTCGGTGGCAAATCAGATACAGTCCTTGCCTTCGTGAAGGTTATATAGTCCAATTCAGTGATTTTCAACCCGTGTGCCCCAAGAGGCACACTGGTGTGCCCCAAGAATTTTTAAAACGTGCAATACCTGACTACTTAATCAGGGGTATTGACCTCTTTTCTCTTAGATTGCCAAATTAAAAAATGACAATAGCCAACACAACAATAGCCATCTGGTATGAATGAATCAAAATTTTATCTATATTTTTGTCAGATCAGCAAAAACTATTTTTTTTAGGTATGCCACAGAATTTTAATGATTAGTTTAGGTGTGCCATGAGATGAAAAAGGTTGAAAATTGCTGGTCTAGTAGCTTGTGGTTTAGTCTAGACCTTGTAAAGTAGCCACCCCAATGTAATTACAAAGTGCTCTGAAGGAAAGCTACATCATTCTATGTCACCCGAGTCACCTTTGTGGAACTGTTTCAGGGGCACTAGGAAGATTCTACTGCACCCAGGTACCTCCACTACCCACCGGCTATTGCTTTACATTCCTCAATTAAGCTTTCATTTATTAGTTTGATGGCTGATTAAGTACAAATCCTCCCAAAAGAGTAAGGGAGAGAGAAGGAGCATCTGAACTGTGAAACATCTTTAGACTGCCTGGTTCAAAGTTAATTGTCTTCTGAGGAACATAACAAACAATTTCAAAACGTAGTGACTTAAAACTACAAACATTATTATTCATGGTTCTGTGGGCTGGCAGGGTGGAACTTCTTGCTGAAGCTGGATGTTCTAGAATGGCCTCATTCACATGTCTTTGTGCCCAGATGAGATGACTGGGGTGATGGAGGCCTCTGTCCACATCGTCTCATCCTTCAGAAAGCTGCCCAGATTTGTTCACATGGTGGTGGAAGTTTTCCCAGCAGCAAGCGAGGGCAAGCTGCAAAGCAGAAAGAAGCACTCATCAAGCCTCTGTTTGCATCATGTTTACTAATGTCCCACCAACTAACACAAGTTACATGACCAAGCCCAGTTTTAAGGGGTGGAGAAATAGATGTCATCTCTTGATGGCAGGAGCTGTAAAATATTGTGGTCATTTTTTCCAACTATCAAAGGAAGCAACCCTAAGTCATCTGAGACTAAGTCTAGTAAATTTCCCTGGGTTTTAAAACCTGGCTTTGAAGATATCCACCAAAGACAAATGTCAAAATGATAAAGAGCATGGCAGTGTCATCATTTCTATAGTTGTCCAAAGGGTCTACTTTGGAGGAATCAAGACACAGCTGGATAGAGAAGTATTTATTTGTTTGTTTTTTATTTAAATTCTTTATTGTTTAAAGTATTACATATGTTGAATAGAGAAGTTTTGATTTTTGTTTAGCAGTCCATTTTGGTTACTTCTTAGCCACCCCCTGAGGGATTAGCCTGGTTTCTCATTCCAAAGGATTCACCATAATAACGGTTGTGATTCCCACCTGAAGTTTCTGGCTGGAAGCCCAGCAGAGGGATTCAGTCAGTGTATGTACTAAAGATGACTCAGAGAATAGTTGGATTCTGCTGTAGCTATATTTCTTCCTGAAGCTTTAGATACACAAGTGCCTACTGGAACTCTCCATGTCTCAAACTTAATATGTTCACATTGGAACTCTTGATTCTTCCCCAAATTCATTTCAACCTTAATCTTCACAGAAACCTAAGGGTCATCTTTAATGCCTTATTATTCTCTTTTTTTGTAGTGTTTACATATAATCTAGCAGCAAGTCCTTTGATTCTCTTCTAAAATAGATCTCAAGTCAGCCCACTTTTCACCATTTCCATTGTCTTGACCTTGGTCCAACCCACATTGTTTCTCCCCTAGAGAGTTACTGCAAGCTCCTAACTCGTTTCCCTACTCCACACTTACTTTGCTACAGTCCATCCTCCATATAACATCAGTCTTTTAAAAACATAAATGAGTGAACAGCTCAGTAACACCGAGGTTTACTTCAGTAGCACACATGAAAAGAATCCAGAGACTTCTATTATCTACACTAATAAAAGAGAAACATGGTAATTGGCGTACGACCGCTACCCTTTTCATTGGCTAATCAGTGAGTATATGCAAATTAACTGACAAACAAGATGGCGGCTAATTTGCATATGGCAGCTCCAAGCCACAGACTGAGGCTTTAGGCCTAGGCCGGGGAGGAGCCAGCCAGCGATCTTCCGCGGCAGCGGCAGCGGCAGCGGCAGCAGCGGCGATAGAGGTGGAGGCGGCGACAGCGAGCTGGGAGTGCCCGGCCCAGGCCTAAAGCCTCCAGCAGAGGCTTTAGGCTTGGGCCGGGGAGGAGCCAACCAG
>NW_005364671.1:597026-623640 GCF_000412655.1 Myotis brandtii
CCAGCAATTGTTGACTTGCAGTGGCTGCAACAGTGCGGTGATGGGGCTGGTGCCTTCCCCTGATCAGCCCGGTCGACTCCCACAAAGGGTGGCCAGACTGTGGCTTAGGCCCACTCCCCAAGGGAGCAGGGAGCAGGTAGTAGGACATCCCCTAGGGCTCCCAGTATGTGATAGGGGGCAAGCTGGGCTGAGGGAACCCCCTCCCCAGTGCACAAATTTTTGTGCACCGGGCCCCTAGTTATTAATAATTTGTATTGCCTGGCCAGTGTGGCTCAGTGATTGAGCATAGATCTATGAACCAAGAGGTCATGGTTCGATACCCAGTCAGGGCATATGCCCGGGTGCAGCTCGATTCCCATGTGGGGGCATGCAGGAGGCAGCCAATCAATGATTCTCTCTCATCATTGATGTTTCTATCTCTCTCCTTCTCCTTTCCCCTCTGAAATTAATAAAAATATCTTTTAAAAATAATAATAATTCGTATTTTACTGATTCTGTTTCTAGCTCTGAATCTGCCCCTAACTTGCTGCAGGACCTCTGATAAGTCATGTACTATCCAGCTAATACATTTCCTTGCATTTCTTCAGAAGTAGCAACCTCTTCTTTCATAGTACTCCTATTTCCTTATCTAAACCAGGTGATTCTAGAAAAGACCAGCAGTAAGGGACATGTGATCAAGTGGGGCCAATCAGAATCCTACCCCACAATTTTAAAGAAAACTGGAGCTATTTTCTTTCGTTTAGGGTGAGAAATATGTGAGGATATGAGCTCTGAAACTGTGATGGCCTATCCTCAACCCAGGTATAGAAGGCTGGTTTGGAGTAAGAGAAAACAAGGCCTCATGCAGAGAGAAGCATAGACTTTCCCTGCCCTGATTCTGGCTTCTTGAGGTTCGGCTGGTCACTTCTCCCTCTGATTACGTTAGATACCTCAGTATTGGTTTGTCTTTCTTTTTTATTGATTTGAGAGAAACATTGATTTGTTGTTCCACTTATCTATGCATTCATTGGTTGATTTTTGCATGTGCCCTGACTGGGGATCGAACCCATAACCTTGGCATATCGGGACAACACTCTAACCAACCGAGCTATCTGTCCAGGGCCCCTCAGTATATGTTTCTAATAAAGCTTCCACTTATCTTTGCTCATTGGAGTTAGATTCTTATCACTTGCAACCAAAAATACATTATTCCCTCCTTGGTGCTCAGTTTTCTTACTATTCTAAAGTTCAGTAATTCTAATTTTTACACACTGAGTATTTCAGAAAATCCCACATTTATGGACTTCCTGATTCAGACTTCGTATAATCTGGAACAAAGCCCACTCTTCACTTTCACTTCTGGTACCTGAATACGTGAGGAAGAAGGATTTTGCAAGGTGAGAAGCAGCTCTCCAAGAACACTGATGACGGCACAGGCTAAGGTTCTGATGATTAGGTCACTGGTCCACAGAGTTTGGCTTCCCGAGTACTCAGAAGCTAGACAAAAACATCTAACACCACAGCTGCTATTTCTCCACATCTGTTTCTGTTTCCCTGACACACACCATATTGAGAGAACACCACTGATGGGACTGAGTTGTGTGACAGGTGCTTTTACTTGCTTTTGTTCTATCATTTTGAAGTGGCCAAACAGCAGATACTGGGAGACTTGGATAAAAGCGTTTCCTTTGCTTGGTATAAAACCATGCAACAGAAATGTTAATGTTGGGCAAAGTAAATTAGCAAAACTCTGAGGGGTGTGAATAGGATTTCCAGCTCCCTTCAGAATCTAATGTACCTCTTGGGGATGGGGAAGGGTTTGCCAATAGATTGGGTTAAATCTAATATGCTGTGCAACCTTAGTTAAATTAACCCCTATCGCTGGGCTTCAGGAGCTTAGACCAGATGGTTTCTGCAGGCCCTCTTGGCACTAATGCTCTGTGATTTTTTGTCCATTTTCTATAAGAGCTGCAAGTGGCAAACAGAATTTTGGTGGAAATTCTTTCATTACAAAAGCCTCCTTTCTTCTTGGGTACAGTGAAAACAGCCAAAGCTGAGTGACCTCCACATCACTCAGTCAGGCTTGGGGCCTGGTTTCCGAGGCTGCCAGAAAGCATCTTAGCAATTAAGTGCATCTGGATTATCTACTGGTATGACTGCCTGTCCCGTGCCAGAGGTTTTAAAGGGTAACAACAGGAAGAAGAAAAACAAGAAACTCTGAAGAGACTTGTTAAGAATGGAGCACAGGCCCTAGCTGGTTTGACTCAATGGATAGAGAATAGGCCTGTGGACTGAAGGATCCTGGGTTCGGTTCTGGTCAAGGGCACAGGCCCAGGTTGTGGCCTTGATCCCCGGTAGGAGTTATGCAGAAGGTAGCCCATCAATAATTCTCTCTCATCATTGACATTTCTATCTCCCTCTCTCTTTCTCTCTGAAAAAAAAAAATACACACACACACACACACACACACACACACACACACACAGCCATGCATTTGAGAAGAAACATAAATGCATTCCAATCCAAGGAGGACTTAATTTATAGAGCACCAAGCATGTGCCAGGCTCAGCTGGGCAAGATCTTTTTGAGGACAATCTCTGTCATGCAACTGGAAACCTGGAAACTAAAGGGCTGAGAGATTTGCATGTGCTGAACTATCTTCCAATCCCTCCAAACAGCAGACCACAGGATGAGGACTAAGAAGGTTGTGCGGTAGCATGGTTAAGAGCATAGGGCTTATGGTCTGACAGATCTGGGTTCAATTCTTGGTTCTTCATCACCAACTAGTTGTGTGACTGAGAACATTACCTTCTGAGCCTCAATTATGCCATATGTAAATAGAATAATATGTACCTCAAGAGGTTGTTGAGAGGATTAAATGAGAGGATGGGTGTAAAACCCTTTGTGCAGTGCCTGGCAAACATGTGGTATTGACTATTGTTACTACATAGTCATCTCAGTCAGGCAAAGCCAGGGAGGCAAATCCAATCAGAACCTTTGTAAGAACAATAAGAACAGAGAACCCAGGGTAAACACTGTGAGCAAAAGAGCAATAAAAGGGGGATGTAAGTTGGAGATGGAGTCTGGACTTGGAAAGTAGATCAAGGTAGAATCTCATCAGGAACAAGGGAGTCCAGATGGTGAACAGCTCTGTGGCATGATCTTGTTGGGCTGACAGCCACCAGACACCTGACAGAATGATACTTCATGTACTTCCTACTTCCTCTCTGAAACCAATCTCCAGGAGTAAGAAATAAGCCACGACGGAGTGTTCTGGATCTTATGTTACACGTGCCTTTCCACGCTCAGAAAACTAGGGTTCCAGAGACCTGGGGTGAGTTCTGCCTCTGCAACATGCTAACTGTGTGACATTTGACAAATATATTTTCATCTATAAAATGAGATGAATAATCTATGTTACACGTGCCCTCCCACGCTCAGAAAACTAGGGTTCCAGAGACATGAGGTTGAGTTCCGCCTCTGCAACATGCTAACTGTGTGACATTGGACAAATATATTTTCATCTATAAAATGAGATGAATAATCTTGCCTACTTCACAAAGTAGTTGTAAGAGTCAAACACAAGTGCATTTAAGAAACTGTGGGATGTTGTGGATATATACGTTACAGCCACTGTGAGGGGCTGGGGTAAGCAGGGTTTATTCCAGAATGAAACGGAGTATACCACTCTCAAAGCCATTTCCAAAGATCCTTTCCTCACTCTGCCTCCTCTCCCGCTCCCTCCAAATTTTGGTCCCAGGCACCTAACCTCACATGGAAATATCAGGGCCAATATGCCTTATACCCAGAGGTTTGGTTGGCTTCAGAGAAACTTCCGGAGACTAAGAGCAGCCAAAGAGAATCAGCCAGTGCATTCTGGGATTGGATAACAGAGCAGTGAGCAGTGACAGGATTGGGACCCAGGTGTGGCAGACAGAGGATCTGTCTGCATTAGGATTGGAATATTGTAATAAATATAATCAATCACGCATTCAGCATTTACAGTTCCCGAAGCACTTTCTCATCAAAGCCTCGATGATCTTTGACACAACCCTGTGATGTGGGTTTTATTATTCCAAGTACTCAGATGAGGAAAACTGGGGCCTGCATCAGTGAAGCAACCAGCCCAGGACTGCATAGAGAAGGCAGCAAAGTGCTTAGTTGGTCTCAGAACAAGGTATGGTCTTCCCCTAAGAATAGGCATCCCTGATCCTGAGCCCTGTCTCCCTATAGGGCAGCGGTTCTCAACCTGTGGGTCGCAACCCCTTTGGCGGTCGAACGACCCTTTCACAGGGGTCGCCTAAGATCATCCTGCATATCAGATATTTACATTACGATTCATAACAGTAGCAACATTACAGTTATGAAGTAGCAACGAAAATAATTTTAAGGTTGGGTTACAACATGAGGAACTGTATTTAAGGGGCCAGAAGGTTGAGAACCACTGCTATAGGGGATAGAGCAGAGAGGCGGGGGGGGGGGGGGGGCACAGCTGGAGAAAACCTAAGTACATATTAGTTGTGTTTACGTCTGGCTTCTTCTCTGCTTGTGGGAGAGAAGAAAGGAGAGGAACACAGCCCTCCTCACCACCCCCACCTCCTCAAAATTAAACCCTGGAGCAGAGCTGAACAGTAGATGCTGTCCTCATATCATGGGACTAAGGGCAGTTGGTCTCTGGAGTCACAGAGAAATGTCACCTTATTCAGATTGTACACCATCAGCAATTCCCTCAATTGCTCTTTCTAATTTATTCAACCAGGGATGGGGCTGGTCTCATGCCAGCCTAGGAGATGAACCATAACAGGCTGAGCAGAATTACTCAGGAGGAGCAATTAGCAAAAATTGGAGTTGTCCTTCTCTAGGACTGAGCAGACAGAGGAATAATAACTCTCAAGTCTCTTTCTATCAGATTCTAGCTAAGCAGATATTTCCATGCTTTTTAATTCTTCCTATGTTCCATGCACTGACACCTCTTCTCAGTGACTTATTAAATATGAAATGTCATGTGGCATTGTGAATTTGTACAAATTATAAAGAAATATATGGATACTGAGGAGTATATACAGTAACAAAAGGGAAGATCTCATTTGCAAATATCTGTGGTGTCTCCTTGTTTTGTGTTGACATATTTTACTTATACAAACTGACTTTTTAAAAAAATATATATTTTATTGATTTTTTACAGAGAGGAAGGGAGAGGAATAGAGAGTTAGAAACATTGATCAGCTGCCTCCCGCACATCTCCCACTGGGGATGTGCCCGAAACCCAGGTACATGCCCTTGACCGGAATCGAACCCGGGACTTTTCAGTCCGCAGGCCGACGCTCTATCCACTGAGCCAAACCGGTTTCGGCCAAACTGACTTTTCTTAATGTAGCTCCTATCCTTACTGTAGTGGCAATGATGGTATCTGCATTAAAGTTAATCAGAACTACTATCATTTATGGAGCAACTCTTCCCTGAGTTTGGGCTAAGAACTTTGGGAGGAGACTCCTGCCATCTGAAATCTTAGGAACTGGAAAATAGGTCCAGCATCAATGCAACGAAAGCCACAATACAAGGCGGTGGTTCATGAATGACTCAGAAAAGGGGCAGATCAGTGTGGACAGGGAAGGCTGTATGAAGGAGGAAGGACTGGGGCTGCGAGAGGTCTGGAGACCCTCTGAGTCCCAGCTGTCTGCTGGGTAATATAGTGGATGCAAAAAATCATGGAGCAGTGTGTGCCTCCGAGCAGCTTAGCTCAGTATTAACTCAGAGGGTTAGGGTACACTGTTGGATAGCATGTGGGAGTTGAAGAGAAAGTACAGACAGAACTGGCGAGCTAGTTAAAGAGGCAGAACCCATTCCACCCACCAACCCCTCAAAGGTATAACAAGTCTAAGCAGGTAGTAAATTCAGTTCTTCACCCATCCCTACAATGTCTGGATTACTTAACACACCTAATACAATGTAAATGCTATGTGAATAGTTGCTATAATATATTGTGTAGGGAATGATGACAAGAAAAAAAGTCTGTACATGTTCAATTACAGATACAGCCACGTAGGCCTAACTATACAGTTTATGTCAGCAACAGCGTGACTTTTTTTCTGAATATTTTCCATCCACAGTTGCTTGAGTCCGTGGATGTGGAATCTGCAGAAGGGAGAGCCAACTATATTTTCAAACTGTAGCAATTCATAGAATGAGGGCTGCCAATAAGTTGGATGGCAACCTCTCCTTGGTTTGAGAAGAAGACTGGGGTACACTTTAGATCAGAGCCTCTGCATATGCTGTCTTTCTACTCCTCTGTCTCCCAAGCTCAGTTAGGAACCCTCTATGGGAACCACGTCCCACTTTGTCTTCCTTTGTCATAGAACTTATGTGCCATATTGTAATTTCTGGTTATCTGTGGGAGTAGATTGTCCAATAATACAAAACACTTTTTTTGTGTGTGAAATAAACCAGGCGAGAGGTAGGCAGCTGAGTGTAGTATCCGGAGTTCACCATCAGTTCACTGCTTTTCCAGGCTCCCAGCTTTTGAAAGGGCTGCCTGGATCACTGTTATGCCTATTGAAAGGGAGACCTCTACTCCTCCTTTGGTGGTTTTTCTGCTTTTCATAGTGGACATATAGGAGACCTGTGAATCAGCTGGTAACTGTCTAAAATAAATATTTGGGTTGTCTATGCATGATTCAATAAACTGACTCTATAAAGAACAAGCTAAAGATAAGATCCTCAAAATTATGCTGGGGTTAGCAATAATATCCCTAAATTCTTTCTTTTCTCTATGTTACAACACTATTGCTTCAACTTACAATATCAACTCTTACCTCAACAAAGGAGCATAGTAGTTATGAAAAGACTGTGGATTCAAATTTTGGTTCAGTCTCTCACTAGCTGTGTGACTTTGGGAAATTACTTAATTTCTCTATACCTCAGATTCTATATCTGTAGAGGAGGGATACATCATAGAGTTGCTGAGAGCATTAAGTGAGTTAATTTATGTTTAGGAGAGTGCCTGGAACATAATAAATGTTAGCTATAATTATTATTACTTTTCTCTATATCAGTTAGTGTCTGGCAGGAAATAAGTGGTACACTGAAAATAATTTAAGGTATGTTTAATAAAGGAACTATTTGCAAAATGAGTACAGGTTTTAGGGAGACCAACATGGGGTATACATTTTCCCCGGTGAGAGCAACAATGGGAATTATTACTAGCCAAAGGCATGAAAGGTTACAGGTAGGGAGTGATTACCAGAATCTAAAGAGGGCGGTTGTACGGAAGAGGCTGCCTGATCAGAGCTGTGGCCTTTGGTGGAGGGACATACCCTCACAAAGTGACTCAGTAGGGGGTTTAATGGGGGATAAATACTCTCTTTCCTCTTTCCTGCTGACCTCAGATCTCCTGCTGCTCTCTTTTGATGCTATACCCAACCAGAAGCTATAGGGCCAGGAAACCTGTTGGGACCCCATATAGGTCAAACTTCTGGAACACAGAACAGGTGGAGTATGGTGGCAAGAGTATCTGAAGAAGCAAACAGAAAATATCCAACTCACCTTTCATCTTGTCTTGCCTTCCTCTATTCTCTATCTTGCAACCAGAATGATCTTTCTAAAGCATGAATCTAATCTTGTCTTGCCCCAACTTGATGTCCTTTGGTGGCTGTCATTACCTTCAGATAGAGATACTCAACATAAAATGCAGGGCCTAATGATTTGTCACCAGCTTAACCCTCCAGTTTTAACTATTGCCACCCCCTTCTTAACCCTTACTGTGAGCCATATGTAACTAACTACCCTCACACTCACAAGAACGTAGCTTTCTCTTCTTTGGCCCACTTCTTGTCCTGGAACTCAACCTGAAATGATCTTTCCACTTTCGTTCTCCTTCACTTGGCTAATGCTTATTCATGTCTTATACATATAAATGAAGGGGTTTCTCTTATCCAGTTAGCTTTGGGGTGATCTAAGCTCCATTTCTATAGCAATGTTTTCTTGAGTCCTGAAAGTAGTGGTACTTTAAGGCTGGGATTTGGTAATACTTTCATTTTTAAGTGAACTTTTGTGATTTTCTTGAGATTTTAATTATGACAGGTACATAGCCTACAAGATAGAGCTTGAGGGGTGTGGGGGGTAGTTCGGGGATAAAGATACATATGTAATACCTTAATCAATAATAAAAAGATAATGCTTAACAGTAATGAGAGTTTCTAATAAGTTTATCAAAATATACTTTCAAAGTGATCCTCCAAGAACAACATCAGCTTAATCTACAACCTGAGAATTTTGGGGTGATAAGATAGACTTCTACAAGTTCAATTTGCATGGGGACCCAGTAGGCTTTAAAAAAATATTTTTTTTATTGATTTCAGAGAGAAGGGAGAGGGAGAGAGATAGAAACATCAATGATGAGAGAGTATCATCAATTGGCTGCCTCCTGCACATGCCCCATTGGGGATCGAGCCCGAAACCCAGGCATGTGCCCTGACTGGAATCAAACTGTGACCTCCTGGTTCATAGGTTGAGGCTCAACCACTGAGTCACCTCGGCCCGGCCCATTAGGCTTTTTAGGAGAAGTGATAGGTTTGCCTTTTGGAGCAAAGAGTGTAGACAATAACTGCCTCTGGCCTCTGGACTAAGGAAGAGGTGAAGAAAATAAAGTGTATTAAAGGTTTTATCTCATAACTGTTCAGTCATCTTCTCCAAGTGGAAGTAAAATTCACATTATTAAAGAACATCCGTTGTTGCCCTAGCAGGTTTGGCTCAGTGGATAGAGCGTTGGCCCGTGGACTAAAGGGTCTCGAGTTTGATTCCCATCAAGGGCATATACCTTGGTTGCAGTTTCCCTGGCCCTGGTCGGGGTGCGTGCAGGAAGCAAAGAATTGATGTGTCTCTCTCACATAGATGTTTCTTTCTCTCCCTCTCCGTTCCACTCTCTCTAAAAATCAATGGACAAATATCCTCTGGTGAGAATTAACAAAAAAGAAAGCTACTTTGTTTATATGACTCTCTCTTTTTGAAAAACAAGAAACAACACAAAGAACCCAAAGGCTCTCATAATGGAGGAAGATAGGATCTATTCTGTCAAGACCCAAATGGAAAGGTTACTTCTTTTTTCCCCTTAATTCCAAAATTACTCTTGAGGAACAAGATATATATTCCTATGTCTCTAGCTCCACCTTGTGGTTGATAAAGAAATCACCCATTTCAGCATCAACAGTTGAATTAGGTAAGAAACCATCAGGATCTTTACACTTACCAACAGTTCTTAAACACATATTTTGACCAAGTTCTGTTGTAAGTGCTCTTCAAGAATTACGGCATTTAACCCTCACAACAACCCTATGAAGGATGTATTTTATAGATGATAAAATCAAGGTTAAGAGACTTTACCAGAGTTTAGGATTTGTCTAAGATCATGCAAGTGGCAGAGTCAGGACTTGAACCAACCCATCTGCTTCAAGTTACAACTGTCTGCTTATACACTAATGCACATATCTAACACATATTTTTCCATTCCCTTTACAACACACTTGTACATCCACTATCTTATTTAATCAAAGATTTGCATTTTCAAGGCAGTCCACAAGAAGTGGATGATCATCCAAAAGGAACAAATTAATGTTTAAATCTAAGATATTAGATTAAGTTATTAGGCCCTAGGTAAAGAGATTCTTGGTGCAAAAGTGGTACAATGGAAAAGCTGTGACCTTTGCAATAGGACCTACATTTGAATTCCTGTTATGACACTTTCTAGCTTCGTTGGGCCTCAATGTCACTGGCCTCAATTTCCCTATTAGTTGAATTAAGAACCAGTGGACTCAGAAAATGCTAATTTTTATAAATCAAACTCTGGCTTGTTTTTCATAGAAATTAATTTCTAAAAGTTAATGACATATCAGTAAACAAAATGTCCTTTTGGAATCGGATGACTAATTTTTATATCATGGGTTAAGATCTTAAAGTGCTCAATGGATATTTGAAAAGTGAATCTTTGAAGAACATGCACATGATAGGCTGAATAGTGGCCTCCCAAAGATGCCCATATCTTAATCCCTGTAAATATGTTAGAGCAAAGGGGAATTAAGGTTGTAGAAGATATTAAGGTGGCTAATTAACTGAACCTAGAGAGATTATTTTTTTGGATTATCTGGGTAGGTCCAATTTAATCACAAGGGTTCTTATAAGTGGAAGAGAGTCAGAGGAAAATGTAATCATTGAAGAAAGGCACAGAGAGATTATTCAACATAAAATACATGGCCTAATGATTTATCTCCAGCATTATCTAGAAGTATCCAGCAGGGCAAGGAAACAAATTCACTTCCAGAGCCTTTAGAAAGGAATGCACCCCTGCTGACCCCAGTGAGACCTGTGTCATTTTTCTACAGAATTGTAAGATAATGTATTTGTGTTGTATAAGCCACTAAGTTTGTGGCAGTTTGTTACAGGAGCAATAGAAAACTAATATAATACTATGGGCATTAGTTTATTCAGACTTGTTACCTGTTTCCTGTGCTTGTGTAGAAAAGCCTTGGACTTGGATTCTGAAGTAAATTCACATTTCCTCTTTGAGCATGTTTATCATGTGGCAGCATCTACCTCACAGAGTTATGTAGAACACATCAGATAATAAGAGTTATGTATAGGCGCTGCATAAACTGTAAAGTGTTCTATACATGTAAGAAATTATTATTTACAGTGCCTGGTGCATAGTTGGGATGCAAGAAATATATGCTAAGTGAGATTAATTATTCTTGGAAGCCCTTGGGATATGGAAATATGATTTTGAAACATATGCCAGGTACTTTGGGAAGAAAAAAAGATCATATATGGTATCTACTCCTACATTGATCACAACATAATTATGGAGATAACATATTTGTGAAAAGATTTAAACAAGAACTCAATATTTATATAGGACAATAGTACAAGAGAAGTCACAAGGTTATAGACGGTTAAGGGCCAAGGAAGTGATGCAGTATGCATCCTGAGTTCAAGTATGGAATGGATGAACAGTGTGGGCTGGAAGGGTCAAAGAAGGCTTCTAGGTGGAGGTGGGTCTTGAGCAAGATCTTGAAGGGTGTGGTTAGATGGAGAACAATTACTACTATTACTCCCACAGAGCACTGTTTTTCTACCCATAATTCCAGGAATCACATTTTATTATTTTGCTTGTTTTTAAATTTATCTCTATTGTTGTAAGTATTACAGATGTCCCTCTTTTTCCCCTATTGATCCCCTCCACCCTGCCCCCACCCCTCTGGGAATCACATATTAAATTTAAGACATTGGCAGTCAGTTCCAATGTTTTGTATGGTATTCTTTTGAATCCCCTTGCTAGTACTTTTTCCTTTTTATTTAAAAATAATTTAAAACTTACAGAAAACTTATAAGAACAGTACAAAGAAGGCTCCCCTCCCCGAAACTCAGAGTAGGTTGCCCATATGATGCTTCAGCACCAATAAATTATCAAAATCAGGAAATGAACATTGATGCATTACTATTATGTAATCCACAGACTCCAAGTTTAGACAATTGTCCCAATAATGTTGTTTTTTTAAAAAAAGTTTATTGATTTTAGAAAGAGGAAGGAAGAGTGAGAGATAGAAACATCAATGAGAGAGAAACATCAGCATCGATAGGCTGCCTCCTGTAAATTCCCCACCGGGTATCAACCCATAATCCAGGCATGCCCTGACCAGGAATTGACAATCTCTTGGTGCATGAGTTGACACTCAACCACTGAGACACACTGGCTGGGCCCAATAATGTTCTTTATAGTGATACCTTTAATTATCACATCTTGTTAGTCTTTAATTAAAACAGTTTCATAGTCCTTGATTTTCATGACTTTGCTACTTTTAAAGATTGTAGGTGAGTTATTTTATAAAACATTCCTCAATTTGGGTTAGTTTTGATGTCTCCCTTGATTAGATTAAGCTTGTGCATTTTTAGCAGAAATAGCTCAGAAGTGATGCTGGTTTTTTTCTTGTTGCATATCATCAGGTGGTAACAATTTTTATTTGTCCTATTACTGATGTTATGTGTGTTTGCTCAGTTTTTCCACTGTAAAGTTGTTCCTTTCCCCTTGTTAATTAATAAGAATTTTGTAAAGAGATACTTTGAGAGTATGTAAATAGCCCATCCCTCATCAAATTTTCACCAAGTGACCTATCATTCATAGATGTTTTGCTTTTTTAAAAAAGTATATGCAGTTTTTAGGTTTAATTTGAACTGACAAATGTGTTTTTATTGATTTTTAGAAAGAGAGGAAGGGATAAAGATAGAGAGATAGAAACATTGGTGACAAAGAAGCATCCATCGGCTGCCTCTTGCATGCTCCCTACTGGGGATCAAGCCTACAACCCGAGCATGTGCCCTGACTGGGAATTGAACAGGTGACCTCTTGATTCATAGGTCGACGCTCAACACTGAGCCACACTGGCCGGGCCTTAGATGTTTCTTGATTGAGTGAATTATTACTATTATGGCTGCCAAATAGTGACTTTCTTCTAATTCCATCATCCTTTTGACATTCATTGTTGGCATTCCACTTGGACAAAAAGCTTTCTTCTCTCGCTATTTATTTATATCAGTTTAGATGTATGGATTCCTATTTTATACAATGGGTTATAATCTGCTACTTACTATGATTTATTTTGATTCACAAATTGTCCCCATTTTGGTCCTGTGGAAACCCTTTCAAGCTGGCCTCTGTGTCTTTTTGACATGTCCTTCCTTATTACTTCCTGGCATACAAGATGTGCCAGGTTCATCTTATACCCTCCCTGTCCTAGCCTTAAGGTCAGCCATTTATCCAAGAAGCCTTGGTTTCTTTTAGTGGAAAATGGCCTTTCAGTGGAGAACAGCATTTAGAAACCAAGACAGAGCTATTTGGTATGCTCATTGTTATTGGGGTGTCACTTATTCCAGGCTCTCTCAATGAACATAGCTTGAGAATATATGTATGTATATACAAACCCACATATGCATACACACGTGCACACCCACATCTATATTAACTTCTATATCTATTACAATTTATGAGTTCACATTGACACCTACATTTACAACACCAGAGAGTTTATTCTAACTTCTGCATTTCCCTATTTGTAACTCTCTTCTCCTATATTGAGAAACCTGGTTCCTAATATCTTTAATATATCTACTTATTTTATAAGTCACCCCTGTATTGCCCCTACTGCCCTCACCTCTCACCCTCCTTATTCTGCTTTAATTCTGACACCTTGCACCACCAACCTACATGTTCAACCCTCCTGATGTGGCTCATGCTCCAACATGAATCATTAGGCCTTCAGGTGCCTAGGTTGCTTAGCCCTGCCTAAGCAAATGGCTTTTAGATATCTATATATATAAAACCCTAATATGCAAATAGACCAAACGGTGGAACAACCAAACTGGTTGCTATGATGTGTGCTGACCACCGGGGGGGGTACGTGCAGAACATTGTGGGTGTTGGCACCAGGTGGCAGAGCGTGGAACATGGCGGGTGTCAGCTGCAGCGGGATGGTGGAGCAGGTGAACGGGGGTGCCAGACCAAGGTGGGGCACCAGTTGCTGTCATTGAGGCAAGCCTCTGGTGGTTACTGAAAATTCTTTGCTCCCGCTGCGCAGAAATTAGCAGGCGTCGGCCGTGGCAGGATGGTGGAGCAGGTGAGCGGGGGTGCCAGACCAAGGCTGGGCGCTGGTTGCTGTCATTGGAGCAAGCCTCTGGTATTACTAAAAATTATTTGCTCCCGCGCACCACAGTCGCACCCGGCTCTTGAACCTGCTACTGGCGCCAGCCCCACTCGCACCCGCTGATGGCGCCTGCCCCAATAGCTCCGTTGTCAGTGGGTGCGAGCGGGGCCGATGCCATCAGCGTGTGGGAGCAGCTGCAGGCCGGGTGGGCGGCAGTACAGAGGATGGGCTGAGACCCACCCCTGTGCCCACCGCAGCCTTGCGGCCCACAGTTCCTTTCAAAGTGCACAAATTTGTGCACTGGGCCCCCAGTAATTATTCATAAAGGAAGAAAAGGAAGTATGATGGAAAGTCAGATGCTTTTTATTTATTTATTTTTAAAATATATTTTATTGATTTTTTTATAGAGAGGAAGGAAGAAGGATAGTTAGAAACATCAATGAAAGAGAAACATCGATCAGCTGCCTCCTGCACACCCCCTACTGGGGATGTGCCCACAACCAAGGTACATGCCCTTGACCGGAATCGAACTTGGGACCCTTCAGTCCCCAGGCCGACGCTCTATCCACTGAGCCAAACTGGTTAGGGCAAGTCAGATGCTTTTTAAAAAAAGAATAGTTTATTGATTTTTTTTAGAGAAAAATAAGGGAGAAGGAGAGAAATATCGATCGGCTGCCTCCTGCATGCCTCCCCACCGGGGATCAAGCCCAAAACCAGGGCATGTGCCCTTGACCTGGAATCATCCTGACGCACAGGACAATGCCGAACCAACTGAGCCATACCAGCTAGAGCTCAGGTACTTTCTTAATTATAGTTATGAACTGTACTTTGGGATATGTAAGTTACGACATTTGTTACTTTGCATATTACATTTAAAAACTACACTGGGGGTTAACCACAACAGGAAATATCAATGATTACAATAATAAATTAGAAGTCTGTTTATTCTAGCTATGGGACAGGCAACATGTACGAGGCAAAAGAGTAAAGCCTTTGGAATTAAACTTACATGATATGCATTTTTGGTTATCCTGCGTTCTTGTGTGATTTTGTGCAAGTTTTCTTTTAACCTGTTTGAACTTCAGTTTCTTCATCTGTTAACTAGTAAATAACAAACAGACTTGGGTTGTAGTGAGGGCTAAATGAGTTAATGTACATAAAATACTTGGCCCAAAGTATTACAGTTACTCAGGAAACTAAAACTATCAACTGAGCTTGGCTTCAAGATGTATGAAATTTAAACAAACAAACAAACAAACTAAAAACAAATATCTTATTTACTGATTCCCGTGGAAGCAGGCCCCATAATTACCTATCCCCTCATTCCCAGCATTCACTTTGAATCACATTTCAAAAAGAAAATAGAGGTTGGGAGCTGTCACTCAGAAACTCTTTTAAATTCCTGCCCCTTCCTTCCTTCCAACACAAAATCTTTGCAGTTCCTGCTCAATCTGTGCCTCTTTCCTTCCTGACCCAATGACAGAGATGTTCCTTCCTAATTTAAAGTTAATCCCTATCTTTTGCCTCCATAGCGATCTCTGTTTTCTATATCATTCTTTCATTAATTCAACATTTAGTGAACACCCACTATGTGCCAGACACTATTTTTGATTCTGGGGAAATGAAGGGGAACAAGACAAAGTATCAACTCTCCAATGGATCTTATAAAATAGAGAGATTATATAGACAATCAGCCATTAGACAAATAAATAATTTCAGTTAACGAGTATTAATTTAGGTGGAATGGTAAGAGAAGGTTTCTCTTAAGAGGTGACATTTGAGCTGATATATAACTTATAAGAAGGAGTCAGTGATGCAAAAATCACATTTCAAAAAGAAAATGGAGGCTGGGGCAGATAAGCAGATGTAATGGTCCTATAGGCAAGAATTATCCTAGTATATTGAAAGACATTAAGAAAGCCAGTGTCACTGGCCGGTGTTGTTCAGTGGTTGAGCATCCACCTATGAACCAGAAGGTCACAGTTCGATTCCCAGTCAGGACACATGCCTGGGTTGCCAGGCTCAACCCCCAGTGTGGGGTGTGCAGGAGGCAGCCGATCAATGATTCTCTCTTATCATGGGATGTTTCTTTCTCTCTTCCTCTCCCTTCCTCTCTGAAATCAATTTTTAAAAAAGCCAGTGTGAATAGAGCAAAGGACAGAAACGGTAAATGAGATTGTAAACATAGAGGAAGAACAGAAATAATAAGTGAGTCTCATAGGAAATGGCAAGCAACTAAATTTTATCCAAAGTGCAAAGAAAAGCCACTGTTAGGCTTTAAAAAGGGGAATAATATGATCTGATTTCTGACTTACATATTTTAAATGTCACTTTGTGTCTCACATTCTCCTTTCCAGACAGTCTTAAAATCTGTGTCTTGAGAGATGAGAGCACTAAGCTAGATTTGTGATAGAATAACTTTTTATTTGACATCAAGTATTTTTTATAGTTACCCCCAGTTTACCTTGAAGTTTGAATAGCAAATTCTACCTAGAAGTATGTTTATAGTACAGGAGAACATTATCTCATGGGCATACAAACTTAGTATGCTGTGCACACTTTGGTCTTCCAGGAGAAGACTCTATAAGAACATGTCTACTTCGTGACCTCAATATAAAGCTACCAAATATGAAGAGCAATTAATTGGCAGGACACTTAATTACTGGAGCTCCAAAGGTATAATTTCTTAGAGCGTGGGTCTAGGACAAAATTCTAAAGTAAATAATATTTCTCTTGTTACCTATCTCCTCTTTCAGTGTCTCTCCTCCCACATTTAGCAGTCACCACCCAACCACTTCATTGGGCTTGAGACTTTAATGGGTTCATAGCACTCCCAATCTACTCAACCTAGAATCAACATTCCACACTTCTGACTTATCCTGATTCTAAATATAAAGGCAGATAATGAGGTTAATAAAATAATTTACCTTTGAATTTTTAGGAGTAAGGCTCAGATCTGCTCCTATGGGAAGTAGACAGCCATTACACTGACTAAAATATCTTTCAGAGGTAGGCCTCAAACATAAAATGAGATATTTTTACTTTTCATGAGTTCTGACCTCTCATCAAAATAGGAAGAGAAGGGTCACCAAACCTGATGGGAGTGAAATCCTTGAGATAAAAATGGAAAGTAGAGGATGGCTGAAGATGGAAAAAAGCACTTACATATTCTAAGACAGCCTGAGTAAATGAAGCTAAAAATTATACTCTGTTTTCCTTGACTTTCATGGGGATCTCAAGGTCTTTTTTAACTTTCTAATGTGTCAATTTCCTATAAATAGTAATAGCTTAGCTCTAGCTGGTTTGGCTCAGTGGATAGAGCATCCTCCTGCAGACTGAACGGTCCTGAGTTTGATTCTGGTCAAGAGCATGTACCTTGGTTACAGGTTCCTCCCCAGCCCAGGCCCTGGTCCAGGAGGCAACCAATCGATGTGTCTCTCTCACATCTATGTTTCTCTCTCCTCTTCCTCTCTCTCTAAAAATCAATGAAAAAAATATCCTTGGGTGAGGATTTAAAAAAATCACAAAAAAGTAGTAATAGCTTAATTTATCTGTTTTCTCTGGTGAATACTCTTTATAATAATTATGAATATTCAAATGGAGGGTGGCAAATTTCTAAATTATTTTTGATGGGAAAACGATACTTCTGGTTTTGGAAGTCCTGGCTATACCTTGGGTTACTTGTAAGCTATAGCTCTCTAGATAGGTTATTTCTCTTTATATCTGAAAAGGCCAGATTAAATAAAGTACTTCTGTGATCCCTTGCCAGTTCTCATATTTCATACATCTAACCTAACACTTTGGACATTTGCTATGTGGTCAGAATTATAATGGGCCAAGCATCAAAAAGGTATTTTTCCTGTGACATTACATTTTTTTTTATTTTCCTCTTACTATTCTGATAGTTCCTTCTCAGTCTCTTGTATGAATGCTTCCTCTTTTATACGCTCCTCAAAACTTGGTTCTTGGGCCCTCTTCTTGCCCTCACTCCCCACGTTCTCCCCCATTCAAACTATTTTTTACGCATTAACCAGAGTGATCTACTGCAAAACCACATGTGATTACATCTTCCTGTTTCATTTGTTCTACCATTATTTACCGAGTACCTATAATGTGCAACATATTCTTCTAGATTAGAAGATAGGAATCCAGTGCTATACAAAATAGACAAGGCAATGACTTCTTTTTATTCTTAGGAAGGTTCTATATGATCCTGGCCACTAACTCACTTTCCCTTTGATCCCAGATTATTACAGTTTAGCCATATTGACCTGCTTTCTCAGAGCTTTTGAGCAAGTCTGTTCCTGTACCAATGCCTATACAGTTTTCAAATGTAAGCTTAAATTTCTCTTTTGAAAACTCTCTGACCAGACTAGGTCCCCCTGTATTTCTCCTTCTAGAACTAGTCACGGCAAATTTAAAAAGTTGTGTGCTTGTTTCATATATTACTAGTTCTCTTGTAAGCTCAAAGAAAAATGGGAAATTTCTTGTTCATTACTCTATTCCAAGCATCTGGCCCATATTAGGAGCTCAGTTTGTTAGTTGAATGAAGGAATGGCTCACTATGCAGTGTTATCATAGTTCTGCAGTCTGGTGACCTGTAAGATTCAGAGACCTCTTTTTAAAGGGAAAAATTAACAGGTCACACTTTAGAATTTGGCCTTTTTTTTTTTTTCTAGTTAGAAAGTTCTAATTACTGGCTGAATTTGAAGATTTCTTACTTATGGAATCATTGTTTTGGAGAGTTAAAAGAAAGAATAACGTCAAAATTGACGTCACTTCAGGTATTTATTCAACAACAAACATTACTGACTGAAAATTAACTGGGATATTTCAACATTTTTCAATTACTTTACCTCACCTGCTGCCCTAGTTCAGGTTTTCATTTCCTGCCTGAATCGTTGCACTTCTCCTTCCCAACTTATTGTCATTGTTTTTAAAATACATTATTTGTTTTGTGTTTTTTCCCAATTAGAATGCAAGTTCCATGAAGGAAAGGATTTTTGTTTTGTTCATGATTTTATTCCGTGTTTGTGGAGCTCAGGGAGCCTAAACAAACCTAAAGACAACAGCCATCAATACAGCTCCCTGCTCTAAGTGTTTCTCCACCCATTCACATATTTACTCTTTTTATGTGCCAGTATATTGTATCTTGCTAACATGTCAGTTGTTTTTAATTTTTCAAGAATGTCTGTTTCTGTTGAAGTATGGTAGCAATCATTTCAGATTGAAACTGTAGTTTAACTCTAACTCTGTTGTTTGGCTTAACAATAGAAAGGTTACTTTGATTTTCTGAATTGTATAAATCATCCCATTCGATTGAATGACTATCCCATTGATTGTCATCTTACTGGTTTTAGAAAGCACATTCCTCTGTACCTGGGAACCAGGACAGCACAATTATCCCAAGACCTGAGGGTTCCAGATAATGTGTTTCAGTGACTCAGGGGTCCTAAGACCAGGACAGTGCAATTACTCTAAATTGCCTCGATGGCTTTAGATAATGTGTTCCTGTCAACCCAGTGGTCCCAGATGATGTGTTTCTGTCAACTCAGTGATCCGGAGACCCAAAACTGTAATTAACATGCTTAATTTCTGCTTCTGTAAACTGCTTTTTTTGCGAACCAGGTTCCTCATTCCAAACCCTGAGATGTAATCAATACCTTTGTGATTTTTTGCCTATATAACCCTGGAACTGTGACCAAATAGGTACTGTGAGATTTGGGAATGACCCCTCATAGTCCCGGATTGCAATAAATGTGACTCTTTAATTCGACTTCTTGAGGCGTCCTTCTGTGATTCGCGGGGTACATTACAACACTGTCACATATTAGATAATTGGCCACTGAAGGTCATTACAAGCAAAAAATAACCTGAGGGCTGCAGCCTCCACCCGCTGTAGCTGCTCAATAAATGGTGGCTGACCTTAACGCTAACTGTGGACTCTAGTCCGTGGGGAAGCTAAAAAATGTTTTCGCACAGAAGAGTGAGCACATCCTCAACGGCCTCTTAACCCCTAGAGTGCCTGGGAGCGCGATCTCGCTCCTCCTGTCTTTCGCCAAAAGTGCCCGGAGCGCTATCAAAGCTTCGAAATGGCGTCCAGTTCTAAGTCTGTTTTTATTAGTGATGATGATATTGCTAAAAATGTCAATGTAGTAAAGGTTTCCTTAAGTTTTTGAATATGTAACTTCACTGACTTGCGATTCATAATTTTTTTCCTAAACTGCTGTAAAATCAGCAAAAAAGCCTTGGCAATTTTAGCATAGTTCCTAGGATATTGGTTGGCACTCAAAGGGTTAAGCACCTTTTTGGGCTTTGAGGGCGAATACCAGCAAAAGGTGGCCAGCGATAAGGTGGGGCCGTGCCAGGGCTATCTTAGGCCTTCAGCCCCGCTCAGCGGGGCTCCCCAGGCGAGAAACTGCCATCCGGCGGCGAAGAAAACTACTTCCGGCGCTCCACGTGCTGAATCACGGCCGAGGCTCCGCCCCGAACCTGAGGGGCAGGGCGCGAATCTCGGTTTCCTCATCAGGGGAATATTTTTCTGAGTGGCGGGTCGCACTCCAGCCTCCGCCTCATACCAACTCTCCGCCTACGTCATAAACGCGGCGGGGCTGCCCGGACGCCCTCCTCCCGTCGTCCTCCGCGCCGCTCCCTCCGCCTCTTTCTCCCTCGCCCCGCCCACCCTGAGTTTCGAAGAGCCCTCTCCGGGTCAGCGAATCTGCCTAGGTCTCTTCGGTTCCTTTTATTCCCTGTTTCCATTGGCTGCTTACGTGCGCGTGACTGCCGTCTTGCCTCTTTATTGGGTAGGACCAGTAGCGTCATCGGCGGCTGGAGGGCGGGGCGCCGAGGAGAGTCGGCGTGCAGGAGACCGCGTTGGGGGAGGGGCGCAGGCCTGGCCTCCTTGGCAGCTGCGGCAGCACCAGCGCCGGCCGCCACCGCCTCAGGAACGCGGAGGAGGAAAAGCAGCTGGAGGAGTAGGAGGGGGAGGCGGGCCCTGGGGAATGGGATGCCCTTCGCTGCGGTTCGGTGGTGAATGCTGAGGAGAGTCACGGTCGCTGCAGTCAGTGCCACTGGGAGGAAGTTGTGGTGTGCGGCCGGGCGGGAGCTCGCGGCGCGGTGGAGAATCGACGCGCGGGGTCGGTGCGAAGACTCGGCTGTGGGCAGACCCTCTCCTACCCCGACCATGCCTGGAAGGAACAAGGCGAAGTCGACCTGCAGCTGCCCCGACCTGCAGCCCGGTGGCCAGGATGCTGGCGAGAGCGGCCGGGTTGCCCGTCTAGGAGTAGATGAATCTGAGGAGGAGGGACGGAGGGGGCCTATCAATAATGCCGGAGACCCTGAGATCGTCAAGTCTCCTAGCGACCCCAAGCAATACCGGTGAGGGAGGGGTGTGGACCGGGGAGGAGAGCCGGGGGCCGGCCCCTCTCGTGCTGCCGCGGTCACTTCTTGTGTCTGTGTCGCCTGAAGGAGCCGGAGGGTCGCCCTGCCCACTCCGGAATGCCTCCTCGGGTGGAGGTGGCGGGGGCAATTAGGGGCTTCAGTGTGGTGGCAGCTGGACAGGTGGGAACTCTTGGGTTCTACTAGGAATCAGAATGTCAGAACGGGCATAGTGGTTCGAGTAATTTTGACGTTAAGCAAGAATGGAGGTTTCTCTAAGGAAAAATAGGCTGGATGCGAAGAGAGTCTTGGTATTATGTTATGAGGAAAGGTTGAAGAGTTGGGGTTTTTAATTTTGGAGAGGATACTTAAGGGTATATTACCTACTCACACATATTTGAGGTGTCCTTATAGTTGGAATAGGGATAAAACTAATAGGTGGAAGTTACTGGAGCAGTGGTTCTCAACCTTCTGGCCCTTTAAATACAGTTCCTCATGTTGTGACCCAACCATAAAATTATTTTCGTTGCTACTTCATAACTGTAATGTTGCTACTGTTATGAATCGTCATGTAAATATCTGATAGGCAGGATGGTCTTAGGTGACCCCTGTGAAAGGGTCGTTGGACCGCCAAAGGGGTCGCGACCCACAGGTTGAGAACCGCTGTACTAGAGGATGGTGTGGCTTGAGTGAAAGAACTTAGGCATCATAGTTGGCCCGTGATGAAGTGGCTTGTTTCCATGGGTTTCTCATTACTGGCATGATTGGGTGACCTCTTCCAAGAATATATCAGTCTCAGTTGTGTGAGTCTTAGACTCGTAAGGTGTTTCCTAGTTCTGAAATTCTCTACTTTTGCTTTATACTGAAATCTTTTTTTTAAAAAATATATTTTATTGATTTTTTTTTACAGAGAGGAAGGGAGAGAGATAGAGAGTTAGAAACATCGATGAGAGAGAAACATCGATCAGCTGCCTCCTGCACATCTCCTACTGGGGATGGGCTCGCAACCCAGGTACATGCCCTTGACCGGAATCGAACCTGGGACCTTTCAGTCCACAGGCCGACGCTCTATCCACCGAGCCAAACCGGTTTCGGCAATACTGAAATCTTCTAAACATCTCTTAGCTGGTGGCTGAATCCCCAGCTGAATATTTCCCTCACAGGTAGCTTACTTCATAGAATGTCCTGTATTTTAAAGAGATTGTATACAGCTTCATTTTACAGGTTGAAGAAATTGAGATCCAGAGAGTTTGCTTCTTGCTCAGAATTACACAGCTAAATAATAACATAGTTGATTGGAAAACCCTGCCACCAAACCCAGTGTACCATTGACTGACTTTTATAGAATTCATACTCTTGTTGAGTTGAAAGCTGAAGGATTTTTAGTTCCAATTTGTTTGTAAACAAACAAATTTGTTTAGAGCAGGAAAGAACCTTCGAGATAATTTTTTCCACTCCCCACCCATCCCCATTTGACAGATGATTGAAACAAATCTAGAAAAAAGTGATTTAACCTCAAGTTTAAGACCGGTCTGTTTTGTGTTTTCACTCCATGTCTTTGTACTATTTTTTTTCCCCCCAGGTTGCAGGTTAAAGAGATCTTTATGGAGGGGCTAAATTTTCCTTTTTTCATTAAAGATGTGGTTGTATTAGTAATATGTAAATGAACAAGTTGAAACCTTCATAAAAGGTGTTTAGTTTTTGTCTTCCAAATTAAATGTTCAATAACAGCTTCAGTTTTTGTCTGCCTATATAAAGATACATAATAACAGCTAATATTTATAGAATACACACTATGTATCAGGTACTGTTCTTTTTTTAAAATTTTTATCCTCACTTAATATGTTTCTCTATTGATTTTTGGAGAGAAAGGAAGGTGGGAAGGAGAGAGAAACATTGATATGCACCCTGACCAGGGATCGAACCCCCAACCTAGGTATGTGCCCTGACCACAGTCCAAGGCACAACTGGACGATGTTCCAACCAACTTGTGGGGGCTCGTGCAGGAGGCAACCAATCGATGTGTTTCTCTCACATCGATGTTTCTCTCTCTTTCCCTCTCTCTTCCACTCTTCCTAAAAATTAATGGAAAAATATCCTCGGGTGAGGATTAACAAATAACAACAACAACAACAACAAAACACACACACAAAAAGAAGTATTTGTCAAATGAATTTGCCGGAAATGAGGTCATTAAATGAAAGAATACATCTAGAGCAATTAGAACAGTAGCTGAGCCCTGGCTGGGTGGCTAAGTTATTTACAATCTTGTATGCCCCGGTAGCAACTTTTTTCAAGCTATTTCATTTTTGTGAGTTCTATTTGTGTTTCCCCTCTGTTGTGCTGAATTTTTTGTAGGGAGGCACTGACTCTTTGAGTCTTTGAATGCGTCTGTTAATAAATCAACTATATATACTAAAACCTCTCCACTTGTACACTAGATCCCATCTCCTCTTTACTGACCCCATATATCAATTATTTCATTCTGTGTTGCATCATCAGTTTCCTTCTCTTACTGGATCTTTACCACAAGCATACAGATATGCTGTAATTGTTTTTATCTTCTGTGGAAAAACATTTCTTTACTTCACATTCCCTTTGCACTATCCCCTTCCAGCTACTCAACTTTCTTGGTTTCCTTTATAGCAAAGCTTATTAAAAGAGTTGTCTGGGCCTACCCAGTTTGGCTCAGTGGATAGAGCGTCGGCCTGCAGACCAAAGAGTCTTGGGTTCGATTCTGGTCAAGGGCATGTACCTTGGTTGCAGGCTCCTCTCTAGCCAGGGCCCTGGTTGTGGCGCATGCAGGAGGCAACCAATTGATGTGTTTCTCTCCCATCGATGTTTCTCTGTCTTTCCCTCTCTTTTTCATTCTCTATAAGATCAATGGAAAAATATCCTTGGGTGAGGATTAACACACACACACACACACACACACACACACACACACACAAAGGATGGAGTTATCATCCTCTATTGTTTCTTGAACTCAGTGGGCTTTTGCCACTGTTGCTGTACCAAAATTGCTATTTTCAAGACCACCAATAACCTTTACAATTGGTTCTCAAGTTCTTATCTTCATAGACCTTTCAGTATCATATGACACAGTTTCCGTCTTGAAGTGCTTTTTTCAGTTGGCTTCCAGGTCAGCACTGTACTTAGTTCTCTTTCTGCCTTATTTGCAGGATCCTCCTTATCCTCTTGACCTCTACATTTTGGAATGCCTATGGCTCATTCCCCAGACTTCTTCTTTTCCCTGCTTCCTTTGCTCCCTAGGTTACCTCATTACTCAGGTTTCCCACCCCTATATTCTTTCTTACTATTTTATTTTTCTTCATAGCACTTACTGTCATTGGATACAGTATATATTTATTTGTTCGTGAGAGCCAGGACTTTGTTTTGTTCACTGGTGTACCTCAGTGCCTAGAATAGTACCTGTCTTGTAGTCTTGCTTCCATTTCTGATGCCTTCATCCTTTTCTCCTCTGGCCTAATTATTATATTACTAGAGGCCTGGTGCATGAAATTTGTGCTGGGGGAAGGGGTCCCTCAGCCCAGTCTCGAGGGATGTCCAACTGCTGGCTTAGGCCCGGTAGTCGGACATTCCTCTCACAGTCCGGGGCCCGCCTGCTCGCTGCTCAGCTTGCTGCTCCTTAGCGCTGCCACGGAGCGGGGGAGAGGCTCCCGCCATTGCCACTGCGCTCGCCAGCCGTGAGTCCGGCTTCTGGCTGAGCAGTGTTCCCCCTGTTGGAGCACACTGACCACCAGGGGGCAACTCCTATGTTGAGCATCTGCCCCCTGGTGGTCAGTGTGCATCATAGTGATCAGTCATTCTGGTCATTCTGCCGTAGTGGTCGCTTAGTCTTTTATTATATAGATGTTTTTCAGTTTGTATTTAAAAATATATATATATTTGTTGATTTCAGAGAGGAAGGAGAGGGAGAGATAGAAACGTCAATGACGAGAGAGAATCATTGATGCATTGATCCGCTGCCTCTCGCACTCCCCTTACTAGGGATCGAGCCCACAATCGCTTTTGCTCTGACCAGGTGACCTCCTGGTTCATAGGTCGATGCTCAACCACCGAGCCATACTGGCCAGGCTGTTTTGTGTGTGTGTGTGTGTGTGTGTGTGTGTGTTTTAAAAAATAATTTTATTTCTTGCTTTTATTTTAGATAAAAAGTTTTTTAAAGAAACAAAACCATACAGATATACTTGAAGCTCTTTGTGCACTGCCTCCTCCCATGTCATTCTCTACCATCATTTTCCAGGGTTAACCATTATCTGAATTTGGCATCTATACAGTTTCTATGTATATTTTTATTAAATATACATT
Organism: Myotis brandtii; assembly: GCF_000412655.1. Classification (NCBI taxonomy): domain Eukaryota; kingdom Metazoa; phylum Chordata; class Mammalia; order Chiroptera; family Vespertilionidae; genus Myotis; species Myotis brandtii. Next base: position 622,400 of record NW_005364671.1, read on the forward strand.
TACCTGTAAACAGTATTACTGTTTTAAGACTTTATAGAAATAGAAGTTATATCACATCAAATGTCTTGTAACCTGCTTTTTTGTTTTGTTTTAGCATTGCTTTCGATATTTGCCCATGCTGATAAATGTAACACCAGTTATTTGTGTTAAAAGCTATTTAGTAGCTTTTTGTATGAATACATTATAATTGATCTGTTTTTCATTATTGATCACTTACATTATTCCCAGCTTTCTTTTTTTTTTTTTTTTTTTTTTTTTTTTTCACCTGAGAAACATTGATGTGAGAGAGAGACATCGATTGGTTGTGTTCTGCATGCCCTGACCAGGGCTAGGGAGCAAGCCTTCAACTGAGGTTATGTGCCCTTGACTGGAATTGAACCCAGGACCCTTCAGTGTGGGCCAATGCTCTATCCACTGAGCCAAACCACTAGTGCACCTAGTTTTCTATTATATATTTCTTTATGATTATGCCACAATGTATCTTTTCTTTCATTGTTGGGCATTTAAGTTGTTTCCAATGCTTCAACAATCTTTTTTATACATGATTCCTTGTGCATATTTGAGAATTTATATCTATACTAGGGACCCAGTGCATGAATTCGTGCACCTTGAAAGGAACTGTGGGCTGCGGGGCTGCGAGGCTGCAATGGGCACAGGGGCAGGTCTCAGCCCATCCTCCGTGCCCCCGCCTGGCCCCTCCCGCCATGGCCCCTCCCCCCGTCCCCTGTCTGCCAGCAGCCAACTCTCGCTGCCACCGCTCCCATGCACTGATGGTGCTGGCCCCGCTTGCACCCGCTGATGGCGTGGACGATTAGGGCTGGCGCCAGCAGCGGGTATGAGTGGTGGCTGCTGCCCCGATCGCCCCTCAGGAGCAGGGGAAGGTAGAGAAGCCTTGAGGGGTGATTGGGGCCGGCATCAGGCACCGGCAGTGGGTGCAAGTGCCGGGTGGGACCGTGTGTGTGGGAGCCAAGAATTTTCAGTAACCACCAGAGGCTTGCCCGGATGACAGTGACTGGCGCCCCACCTTGGTCTGGCACCCCCGCTCACCTGCTGATGCCTGCCATGTTCCGTGCTCTGTTGCCTGCCGCTGACGCCCGCCATGTTCTGTGCGTGCTCCCTGGTGGTTAGTGCACCAGTGAATTGGTTGTTTCTCTGTTTGGTCTATTTGCATATCAGGGTTTTATATATATATACTAGAGGCCCAGTGCACAAAAATTTGTGCACTCGGGGGGGGGAGGGGG
>NW_005364671.1:624489-638638 GCF_000412655.1 Myotis brandtii
TTTATTTACCTTCTATAGCTGTCACTGGAGCTGAGAGCCGGCTCCAGCTCTGAGGCCCGGCTCCAGCTCTGAGGCTGCGGCTGGCTGAAAGCAGGTATCTGGGTTTAGCTTCTATAATTGAAACATTGTTGCCATCACTGCCGCTCTAAGCTCTGAGGCCTGGCTGGCTGAAAGCAGGTTTCTGGGGATTGTTTAGCTTCTATAATTGCAACATTGTCTTAGAGTGCAGCTCAGAGGCCAGCAGCGGCAGGCGGGGAACCTTGGCTTCCTCCATCACTGGAGCAAGCAAGCCTCCTGTTCGCTTCAGCTGCCTGGCTGCCGGCCGCCATCTTGGTTGGCAGTTAATTTGCATATCGCCTTGATTAGTCAATGGGAAGGGTAGTGAAGTTACGGTTAATTACCATGTTTGTCTATTAGTAGATAGGATAGAATAGATGTATTATTGACATAAGAAATATCTAAACCTATAGAGCATTTTTATGAGCTTATTTGAACCAAACTGATGACAATTGTTGGGAAGCAAAATCTCAACAAATTGAGAAGACTCCAGAGAATGGCAGTTTTGCAGTTTATTTTATACTTTAGAATAAAAGGATAAGACAGATGTTTATGTGAAATCTATTTTTGGTAGATTAGGGGATGGGAGAAAGCAAAACAGGAAAATATCTGGGATTGGATAAAAAGTAAAATGGAGAGACACTTCTTTTACATTGGTGGACACAAGATAGTTAACATTTACAGCATAGAGAGATGGTATTTGAGGAACAAGATAACATTGAGGAGTTCTGTAGTCTCTGCTCTGCTTGTGGTAGGTGTGCCTTGAGGGGACTGGAAAAGGAAATTACTCTGACATTTAAAAGGTATGTGTTACCTTAGATGCAAAAAGACAACATACAGCCTCTCTTAAGGTAAAAATTGATCCTTGTCAAGGAAGCTACATGCGTAGGGTGTGACTACCCACTTTTAGTTAGGAATTTTTATGTTCAGACCATCCTATGTGGTTACTTTTGGTCTCTTAAGTTTGTAAAGATTCACCATGTAGGCCTCCCCTCAGCTTGTCTGGTTTAGTATGTGGTCCCTTTTTCATCCACAGTATCTATATATATAAAAGCCTAAGAGATTGTTCTGACAGAATGACCAGAATGACGTTGACCAGTCGCTATGACGTCCACTGACCACCAGGGGGCAGATGCTCAATGCAGGAGCTGCCCCCTGGTGGTCAGTGCACTTCCACAGCCAGCCTCCCGTGGCCCCTCCCCCCAGCCGGCCAACCTCCTGTGGGTCCTCCCCCTCCCCCACCGGCCAACCTCCCATGCTCCTCCCCCCCGTCTGGCCGAGACGCCTCCCCCCCACATGGCCTCGATTAAAGGCCAGCTGGCCGGCCAACCTCCACGGTCACTCCCTCCTGCCAACTGGCCCCCCATAGGCCCCTATCAGGGGGCTGGCTGGCCAACCTTCCAGGGTCCCTCCCCCTGGCTGGCTGGCCCCCCGATAGGCCTTGGTCACTGGCCAGGCTGAGGGACCCCACCGGTGCATGAATTCATGCACTGGTCCTCTAGTATGCCTATAAGTGAAACAATTTATTTTAAACCCTACTAGATATTGCCATAATAGTCTTTATAATTAGTCATACTAGTTTACGTTTATACAAATAGAGCATGAGAGCTCCTGCTTTTATACATTCCTCCTGACTTTTTTTTTTTTTTTAAATATATTTTATTGATTTTCCACAGAGAGGAAGGGAGAGAGATAGAGAGTTAGAAACATCGATGAGAGAGAAACATCGATCAGCTGCCTCCTGCACATCCACCACTGGGGACGTGCCTGCAACCCAGGTACATGCCCTTGACCGGAATCGAACCTGGGACCTCTCAGTCCGCAGGCCGACGCTCTATCCACCGAGCCAAACCGGTTTCGGCTCCTCCTGACTCTTAATGTTAGATTTAAAAAAAAAATTATTGAGAATCTGATCTGTGGGAAATATTTTTCTCTTTTAAAAATATTTTATTTGTATTTCCCTAATTATTAGCAGTATTTCGTGTTTCCTGAACATTTGGATTTATCCTTTTATCAATGGCCCATTTTTTATTGGGTTGTGTCTTTTCCTTTTTTAAGTTGACTTGTAAGAATTCTTTACATATTTTAAATACTAATTCTTTGTTGGTTATACAAATTGCAAATATATTTCCTAAGATAATAGCTTATCTTTACCTTTTGTTTAGAAAGTTAAAATTTTCCCTGGCCCATTTGTTCAGTGTTTAGAGTGTCAGCTCACACACCAAAGGGTCTTGGGTTTGATTCCTGGTCAAGGGCTAGTACCTGGGTTGCAGGGTCCATCCACACCTCCTGGAGGCAACCAATTGATGTGTCTCTCACATCAAAGTTTCTCTCTCCCTCTCTTCTCCCCTTCCTTCCACTCTCTTTGGAAATCAGTGGGAAAAATACCCTCAGGTGAGTAATGATTAACCAAGAAAAAAAAGGAAACTCTTAAAATTTAATCAGATTTATTCATATTTTTATTTATGGTTTGTGCTTTTTTCATATTCTTGTCTTCTAAAAGTTTTGCAGTTTTGCTTTTTACATTTAAGTAAGGATCTAATTTTATTACTGTTTTTTAAAAATATGGATAACCAGCCCTAGCCAGTGCCACTCAGTGTTTAGAGTGTTGGCCTGAGTATCAAAGGGTCGTGGGTTCAATTCCTGGTCAAGGACACATACCTGGGTTGTAGGTTTGATCCCCTGCCTGGTCAGGGCTAGTGCGGGAGACAATCAATTGGTATGTCTCTCTCACATTGATGTTTCTTTCTTCCTTTCTAAAAATCAATGGAAAAAATATCCTCGGGTCAGGATTAACAAAAATAAACCAACAAACAAACTATATATATATGTATATGGACTACCAGTTGTCTGAGCACATGTTTTAAAAATAATGTATCCCAGAGGTTACCAAATGTTTTCTGTAAAGGGCTAGATAACAAATATTTTGGGCTTTGTCAATCAAGAGGAAAAATTGAGGCTATCATATAGGTATTTATATAACAGGAAAGAAAAAATTTCTGCAAATTTTTAATAAAATTTTTTTACTAAGTTTAAGTAATTTTCTTAGTGTAATACAGGTCTGCTAGTGAGAAGAATGGAATTCTATTTATTGGGAATATATTTTGCTTTTGGAGGGGGTCAAAGTTAGTGTTCCCTGTCATCAAGTGATTGCAAATGTCCGCCTCTTAATGATTTGTAATACGATTTTACATACTTCATCTTTGAAAATGTGCTTTCACACTGACAGGTACTGCCAAATACTCATATCAGTCCATGAGCATGTGATTTTACTTGAGCATATTTATCACTTAAAAGGCATTTATAAAATTCTATTAGAATCTTTTCTGATATCTTTGCCTTTTAGCATGTCTCATTACATTGTAAATTAATGATTGAAAATTAGGTGGAAGCTCCTCAGTAGCACAGTTAAAAGGGCTTACACCAAGGTCTGAAAAACACTATTAGAACTGTAGTTTGCTTGGAAAACATATTGCTACAAATTTGTGTGCAAATGGAGATAGGACTTTGTCTTTTAACTTTGATAGCACAGGAGTGTGTGTGTAAAAAGCAGTTTCCCATTACTTGTGATTCAGATAACATTAGTTGTTGAAATGACTTTACCATAAGATAAGTTTGCATATAAGTACTGTTTTGTAATTTGAGTTCAGTTCATTAAGAAACATATCAAGTCTGCAGCAGAAGCTAATTTCCAAAGCCATTTGAGGTTTGATAATACTGGTTGAAAATCTTCAGTCTTGGCTCAAAACATTGCAGTAAAATGTTCCCATTGCTAAACTATCAAACTACTCCACAGTAAGGGCAATTCAAGAAATTCTGCTTGTATTTCTGATAAAATTTCACAGAATTAGTGATTGTAAAGTTTACAAGAGCAAATAACACCACTGGTTCACTACGACATGATAGATTCATGTATTTTTTGCAAAGTACTGCTGATGAATAAGACAATAAATAATCATAGGCTTGGAAACACCTCACCAAAGATAAATTTGTCCAGCTAAAGCTTTTCTTCTGCTCTATACATGTTTTTACCAACATAAATGTGGTAACATTTTAGGTTGTATTGTATTCTTGTTTTCTCAACCTCTTTGAAAATGATCTTGTCTCTAGTTCTTCCATGAAGAATATTCATAGAGGCCCTAGCCTGTGTGGCTAAAAGGTTAGAGCGTCGGCCCATGGACTGAAGGGTGGCAGGTTCAATTCCAGTCAAGGGCACGGACTTCGGACATCGGTTGCAGCCTCGATCTGCCGACCTGGGGCGAGTGTGGGAGGCAACCAATGGAAAAAAAATATCCTTGGGTGAGGATTAATAACAACATACAATAATATTCATAGAGGCTAATTCCTCAGTTGCTTCAAAATTGGCCCTGACTCCTCAAATAAACAACAACCCAGCAGTATTGGTAATATCAAGACCAAAATCTTAATGATTTGCTTTGTTTTTATTTGACTCAATATTTCTAGTATGTCAACTCTTTTTGCAATAGTTCTCACCCCAAGTCTGATAGCCTTAAGCAAGTTTATTTTCTGTGGATAAATTTCTTCAGCTGCTACCAACACAATCTAACTCACTTGTTGGCTAACTCACTTGCTTGGCTAACAAATGAGCCACTTAGAAACTTAATTTTGTTCTAATTTCATTTTTAACTTTTGTGAAGAAATTTTACTCTACTGAGATTTTATTTTAAATTTTTTAATTTTTCTGATTGTTGCAATCCTGTGAGTTGGGAATATTGTAATGAATGCTTAGTCTTGCCAAATGAACTCAGAGGGTTGCTAGAAATAAATGATAGAGAATTATTTAAGAGTGTTGAAATTTGCAAATGGGAAACACAGCTAGGCAAAAGCCCAGAAATGTTTCAAAGAAGAAAGGAAGGTTAAAAGTTTTTATAGTAAAAAGTACAGTGTTGAGAATTATCAGTTCTACTAAGTTCTTAGCCCTAGGATTGGTCCAGGATGGTTGTCAGTCAGATGTCAGGCAGTGAGGATGATGCATGCCAGATGGTCCAGAAGATGGGTGCCAGGAGGTCTGGTGACATCCCAGTGGTTTGGGTAATGGTTATCAGATGGATATATACATGAGTCATTCAGGGGATAACCAGGTGGCAATTAGAGGGTTATCTGGAAATATATATAGATAGATACAGGACTGGAAAGTTAAAGAATGGAGTCTTTCATTATGCCTCAACCTTCATAATGTTAATAATTTTAGTAGCTTGATTAAAATACCCCCCAAGATTGTCTCAGTATATGTACTTGGATTTAAATACATGAACTCTTAACTGGTAATTTTAGTGACTGAAAGCGGATAACAAAAGTTGGTTTCTCAAATAACAAATAAAAATGAGTTGATGGCTACTTTATTATAAAGAAAATAATTCCGTATTTTTGAGTTTTGAAAATGGTTTGAAAAATCGACTTCAGCTTTTATTTTCAGTACAGGAGCAGTGGGATAATGAAGCCAAATAAAGGAAGACAGCTTAAATAAGTTAGAAGAGAGTTTGTTTTCTTTTCTTTCTTTCTTTCTTTTTTTTTGAGAAAGATTGACATCTTAGAAGAACCCCACCTTTCCAAAAATAATTATATATACATATAAATGTTTGAGACCACATGATTTAGGGAAAGGTAATGACAAGTTGTATAATTACAAAGTTAGCTCCCCAGGTATGCTCTTTTTTAAAAAAAATATTGTTGAAAGTATTACATATGTACCTCTTTTTCTCCCATTGACCCCTTATTGCCTGCCCCTATCCCCCACCCCAGGCCTCCACCACCCTATTGTCTGTGTCCGTGGGTTATGCATACAAGTTCTTTGGTTGATCTCTTCAGGTATGCTCTTTGGACCTAAAATGATTGAGCACTATCTATTAGGCCTAGAAATAACAATTTAAGGCTAGAACCCAAGTTGCTATTTTCTCACTGTAATGAAAATGAAATCTTGAATTATGGTATAGTGTGGCTAAAGGATAATTTATTGCATATTCTCCTACCTGTGGACATTTGGGTGATTTCCAATATTTCTCTTTTATGAATGTTCTCTGTTAGTGTTTTCTTTCAGTGTGCATTTTGCTCTTTGATTTTGTTTATGATGTTTTGTTCTAAAAAAGTTTTAAATTAGAATGTCGTGAAATCTTTCTATTTTTTCCTTTATAGCTTCTGGATTTTATGTCTTGTTTAGCACAAATTATCTTATTCCAGTGTTATAACTATTGTCTCTTAAATACTTTTAGAATGCTTTTTCCTTTTAGCTCTCTAATCTATCTGGGATTTATTTATGTGTTGAGTGTAAGGTAGAGATAGATGGCTAGTTTTTCTCCCTAAGTGAATTGTCTTTTGTTTCAGCACCATTTATTGAATTATAATAAACAGTGTTGCAATAGTATTATAAACATTTCTCGGTTTCTAGAACCTGTTCTCTTTCATCTGTAGGTGTTCCTGTACCAGTAGACTGTTTAATTTCAATTGCTTTAAAAGACTTTTTATAATTGGTAAGGCAGTTCCCCCTCATTGTTGTCCCTTTTCAAAATGTTCTTGGTCCCTGGCAGGTGTGGCTCAGTTGGTTGGAGTGTTGTCCTGTTCCATACACCAGAAGGTATGGGTTTGACTCCCAGTCAGGTCATATGCCCAGGTTGCGGTTTCATCCCTGGTCGGAGCATATATGGGAGGCAACCGAGGGATGTTTCTCAAATCAGTGTTTCTGTTTCTCTTTCTCTCTCTCCCTCTCTCTCCCTGAAATCAATTTAAAAAAAGGTATATTCCTCAGGTGAGGATTAAAACATTTTTTTTTTAAATGTTCTTGGCATTTTTTGTGTTTCTCATCGACATGAATTTTAGAGTCAGTATATCAAGTTCCACAAAAATCTTTGGGATTTTAAAAGTGGAATTGCCTTGAATATTATATACGTTAATTTGGGGGAAGAATTTATGTCTTTGCAATATTGGGTATTCCCACCCAACAGTATGGTATGAATTCTCTGTAAAGTTTTCTAGTTTTCCTTATGTATGCTGTGTTTAGTAGTAGTGAAAAGAATGGGTTCTAGTGCCATGCTGCTTGAGTTCAGTTCCTGGTAAGCTTGGACAAACCTTCGTTGTACTTTAGTTTCCTCATCTGTAATATGGGAATAATACCTCTTTAGGGTTATTAGGAAGATTAAGTGGGTTAAGACATGCAAGTTAATACATTTAAAATGTGAGCTATTGTTATTAGGTTTATATTTAAGTATTTTATAGTTTGTTGCTTTTGTGAATAGGAGCTTTTATTTAAATCTCATTTTAATAAGTTATCTTTGCTACATAGGAAAGTTCATGCTTTTTGTTCATGGTTCTTGATTTTGGATACTTAGCTGAACTCTTTATTACTCATTTTAAAAATTTTTCTTTAATTCTCTAGGTAGTCATATTTTGCAATTATTTGTTTTAGCTTTCACTATCTTGGCCTCATAATTTTTCTATTTATGTATATTTTGAATCTTTTTTTATTGATTAGGACTTCCAATGTAGTGTTGACTAGAAGTGATGATAAAGAGCATTTTATCCTTGACTGTCTTTAAATGGATTTGATGTTGACTTAGTGGAGTTAGTCCTCTATAAAACAAAGGACTTTGTGTGTGTGTGTATGTGTTGTTAATTTGTTAAGGAGTGGGTTTTGGGTTTTTATTAAATTACTTTTATTATACAAATAATAAATGGACATGTTTTCATTACAAAAAATTGAAAAAGTATAGAAATTATAAATTAAGGCACAGAAGTTCTTGTATCCTGTTTTACTTCTATTCCTCTCCATACACACACACACACACTAGAGGCCTGGTGCATGAAAATTTGTGCACTTGGTGTGGTCCCTCAGCCTGGCCTGCACCCTCTCGCAGTCCGGGACCCCTTGGGGGATGTCCACCTGCAGGCTTAGGCCTGCCCCCTGGGGGGGTTGGGCCTAAGCTGGCAGGTAGACATCCCTCTGGCAGCCCGGGAGCCCTTGGGGGATGCCTGACTAATGGCTTAGTGCTGCTGCGGAGGTGAGAGAGGCTCCTGCCACTGCCTCTGCGCTGGCCAGCCATGAGCCAGCTTCTGGTTGAGCAGTGCTCCCTCTATGGAAATGCACTGACCATCAGGGGGCAACTCCTGTGTTGAGCATCTGCTCCCTGGTGGTCAGTGCATGTCATAGCAACCAGTCGTTTTGCCGTTTGGTTGATTTGCATATTAGCCTTTTATTATGTAGGATTACTGTTACATTTGTTTTGTATCCTCTTATTTCATTTGCTATACCTTTATATACATTTAATGTATACATGTATACTTATAATATTTATCTTTATGAAACTAGGTATTAGATTTTAGCTGATATTTTGTTTCACTTTGTCAGTTTTAAGTGCCTATCATATATCAGGCCCTCTTTAGGCAGTAACATTTTTTGTTCAACAAATGTTTCTTAAATATTCCCTAAGTACCAAGCAATGTCTTAGGTGCTTGTGAAAGAAAAGAAAAGCCTTGCCCTTTGAGCTGACATTCTAAAGGCCCACATAAGAACAATAAGAAAAAAAGTCAAGTGATGATAAGTGGTGTGAAAAATGTTAAAGCAGGATAAAAGAGGATAGAGATTGACTGGGGTGCTATCTTAGATACTATGGTTAGAAAAGGCATTTCTGAAAAGTGGGCATTTCAGCAAAGATTTGAAAGAGATGGAGCAGCCATGCAAATACTCATCTGGGGCAAGAGCTGATGGAATAGCAATCACGAAGGCCCTGTTTGGAATGTTAAAGAAACAACAATAAAGTTATTTGGTCAGAACAACAACAAAAAAATGAATAAAGAGTGGGGTGGGAAAGGAGGTTGTATAGGTAGTGGGGGAACATTATATGGACCCTTAGGGCTGCAACAACACTGGGTGACTTAAACAACAGAACCTTGTTTTTCTTCATTTCTGGAGTCCAAGTCCACCTAGAAGTCCAAGGTCAAGGTGTTAGGTTTGGTTTCTTCTGAGGTCTCTCTCTTTGGCTTGCAGATGGCCACCTTCATGCTATGTCCTCACATGGCCTTTCATGTGTGTGTGGACATGTCCAATGTCTATGGATCCAAATTTCTTCTTTCAAAAACAACAGTCAGATTAGATTAGGGCCACTATAATGGCCTCATTGTAACGTAATAATCTCTGTAAAGGCCCTGTTTCTAAATGCAGTCACATTCTGAGGTATTAGAGGTTAGGATTTTTGCAAAAGACTATCGGGAAAACAGTTTAGCCTATCACATTCTTGATCTGCTTTATTCAGGCTGCTGAGGATAGATTTGAGGTATGTGTGTTGGATGGGGGTGAGGAGTAAGCTGGAGTATTGAGGTTATTTAAATGCGATTTTTGATATGGAAAGGAGAGAGATAAAGCCATGTATTCAGTCTTCTTTCTTAATCAAGTCCTTCTTTTCTTTGTACCTTAATATTTTCACTTTCTGCTAGACGAACTTTTTTCTTATCGGCAAGGCTCAAATTAAGTGTGCCTTGTCTCACAGGCCTTCCCTGATTGCTTCCTTCTTTCTAATACTATGTGTTTACTTCTGTCAATTTGTATTGTACTGGCTTAATTGTATTGCATGGTACTAGACAGTGAGTACCTGATGGTGAGGAATGTGGTTTTATTCTTTTTTACCCTTAATGTAGCATGGTATCTAATACATTAAAAGCTGCTAAGCAGCCTGGCCAATGTGGCTCAGTGTTTGAGCATCAACGTATAAACCAGGATGTCACGGTTGGCTTCCAGGTCAGGGCACATGCAGTTGGGGGCTCAATCCCCAGTAGGGGCATGCAGGAAGCTGCCAATTGATGATTCTCACTCATCATTGATGTTTCTATCTCTCCCTCTCCCTTCTCTGACATCAATAAAAAAATATTTTTAAAAAGCTGCTAAGTAAATGCTTATTGAATAACACGTAAGAATGAGTATAAACAGGTTTGTAGTAGGCACCCGTCATCAAACTGGCATAGCAGTTTTACTAAAATAGGATAATCATCTCTCTGCTGTGGGATTGTTTTCTTAGAGCTATATTCAATTTTTAGTCCATAAAAGCAGCTTTGGTGACTGGTATAAAATATCAAATACATTGTATCAAAGGGAACCAACAGAGTTTAAATGTATGAGATTTTGCTTTAATGTTTAAGCTTACATGACTGCTCCATACATTGGGGGATATGTTTCTCTTAAGTCTTCTGGTATGGTAGAATGTTTATTAAATACTTACAAACTAAAAAAATAGTAAGGTGGTCTGAGTGGGGGCTTTAACTTCTAAGATTTGGTTTTTGAATAACTATTTTCATAGTTTAAAATTTAAAAATGTAAATGGTAATTTAAAATATACACTGTATATAGGGGTGGGCAAAAGTAGGTTTATAGTCATTCATTTGGAAAATAATAAATAATAATACAATAATAAACTTGCGTATTCACAACTGTAAACCTACTTTTGCCCACCACTGTATATAGTACCAAGATTTGGTTTTTGAATAACTATTTTCATAGTTTAAAATTTAAAAATGTAAATGGTAATTTAAAATATACACTGTATATAGGGGTGGGCAAAAGTAGGTTTATAGTCATTCATTTGGAAAATAATAAATAATAATACAATAATAAACTTGCGTATTCACAACTGTAAACCTACTTTTGCCCACCACTGTATATAAAATACAATGTAGTGTCTCTCATCCTTTCTTTTCAACTACTCAGAAACTGATAAGCTTTTTTGAGGTTCCCCTCCCAGAACAACCACTTTGATTAGTTTAATTTAAAATAGTGTTGGTTTTCCTGTGTGTACTTGAATTTTTACAAAATTTTTGCTAAGCTGATCACTTGTATTGTGTATTCTAATAAATTGCTGACTCAAATGTATTTTGTTTTGTTTTGTTTTAGATACATCAAATTACGAAATGGCTTGCAGGCACTTTTGATTTCAGACCTAAGTAATACAGAAGGTAAAACAGGAGACGCAACAGATGATGAAGACGAAGAGGAAGAAGATGACGAAGAAGATGATGATGATGATGATGATGACGACGACGATGATGATGACGACGAGGATGATGATGATGATGATGAAGATTCTGGAGCTGAAATAGAAGACGATGATGAAGAAGGTTTTGATGATGAAAATGAGTTTGATGATGTTGATGAGCATGATAACAATGATCTTGATGCTGAAGTTAATGAATTAGAAGAATTAGAAGAGAGGGCAGAAGCCAGAAAGAAAGCCACTGAAAAACAGGTGATTCATGTCTATTATATCTTTTTCTAATTTGGAAATTCTTTGGGATAAGTTCTAAACTTATGTTTTATTTTTTAATGGCAAAAATGAAATCTGTATCTTTTGATCTTCAGCAAAGGTCAATTTTGCATAAAGGTTACATTTATAAACATTTTGCTCTGATTATAAAAGTGACAAATGTTTATTATAGAAACATGGAGAATAAAGACAGACAAAATAACCCTGGCCAGTGTGGCTCAGTCGATTCCAGTCAGGGCACGTACCCAGGTTGCTGTTCGAACCATACCTAGGTTTCGGTTCAGTCCCTGGTCAGTCGGGGTATGTGGGAGGCAACTGATGGATGGTTCTCTCTCACACTGATGTTTCTCTCTCTCTCTAAAAAAATAAAATAAACAAAAATTAATAAAAATATTTAAAAAATAACCATAACTCTCAGAGGTAATCACTGGTAATATTTCGATATATCTGTATTTATGCATATTATATATTTCCAAACAAATGCTGAGAGGTGAGGATCTGCATAGTTTTTAGCCTTGGATAGAGGAATAAGAAAGAATATTATCCTTGGAGAGAATGGAAAAAGAAGAAGAACAGGGATAGTATAGAATCCTCACCTGGGACTATAGTTCTAAGAGTCCTCATATGGGTAATTGAACATGATTTCTCTCCTTTTATATGAGAAAGCACCAAAAATCTGGATAACTTACAAGTAAATTGGAAGAATTGAAATAGAAGTGAGGAGTTGATCTTAGTGTGATATATAACAATCAATGAATAAATAAAGAGGATTAATAGGGAGAATTTCAATCTTTGGATATCTTTTGAAATATGCCTCCTTTTTGCAGTTGGAAGTACCTATATTAGTGGGTCATATTTTCTAGGCATTAAAGTGGAATTGGTCAAATGTTAAAGCTAGTTTTTTGAATATTGATAGTACATTTAACATGTATAGTCCACATACAAATGAATTAAAGTTCAGATTACTAAGACTAAAATCTAGATGTCAGATGTATTAGATTATAAAGTGATCAGTCCTCAAAGATTTGAAGGCGTGAGATACAAGTAATAGATAGGTTTTAAATAAATCCTTTGATAGTCACTCTTCTGTAAAAATTATTTTTTAAAGAAGATTGTGCCAGTTCTTTCACTAAGTTGTGAAGGGATTGAATCTTATTTGCTCCTTGCTATTCATATTATGAGTAATGACTGTTTTGGTATGGCATGATAGGTCAAATGGTTTTAGCTTGGAAAACCAAAATACTGGGGTGGGTGGGGGGGAAATGCATATATGCCACTTGATAGTCTATACCAGTGATGGCGAACCTATGACACGCATGTCAGAGGTGACATGCGAACTCATTTTTTTGGTTGATTTTTCTTTGTTAAATGGCATTTAAATATATAAAATAAATATCAAAAATATAAATCTTTGTTTTACTATGGTTGCATATATCAAAAAATTTCTATATGTGACAAGGCACCAGAGTTAAGTTAGGGTTTTTCAAAATGCTGACATGCCGAGCTCAAAAGGTTCGCCATCACTGGTCTATACTAAGATCTTTATAAATAAATTGGGAATTAATAAGTTCACTTTAAAATAGATCTCATAGTTCTACATAGAATATTAACAGAAAGGAGGAATACTGACAGAGTGGAAACAATACTGACAATCAGGAAATCTGAGTTCTAATTCTGACTCTGTCCGTATGTTTCTGAATGATCTTAGGCCTTTTCATTTTCTTATTTTTTTACTCATTTCTAAAACAGGATTAGATTACATATTTTTTGAGGTCCATTTTAGCTCTAAGACTGATTGTGTTATAACTTCATAACTGAACATTCCCTATCTATAAATTTCTTTCTATATTTATTAGTGGCTTTTCTTGTGCTTTGGACTTTTTTATATCTTCTATCAATTGATAAGCAAAACTCAGGCTAAATTTTAAAAGTTGTCTTGACAGTCAATTTTACTGTCAAGACGTAGTAAAATACCTTAGATTTATATAGCAATGGTGAATCCCTTTGACAGATGAAGATGTGTATGCAGTATTTTTGGTATTCCTTTTTATTTTGTTTCTGTTGATCAAATTCAAAATGTTTAATTCTTCTAGAAGCAGCAAGGTCAGATTCTAATGATCCTTTAAAAAAGAGTTTAGATACTGCCTTTTCTGAGAACTCAGTATGGTATATTCCTTCATAAAATATTGATAGTTAATTTTCTGGGTGATATTAGAAAAGAATTGAGGAACCTAATGTAGTTTGAAGAGGAGATCAAATTGTTTTGATTCAGAAATAGTGGGTACATTAGTGAAAGGAAAGATCCCATGATTATAATAATGGAAAATGGTTTATATTCATTGAATGAGTAAGTGTCTGCAAAAGGGAGATATAGTAGTTTAGATAAGAGTAGGCTTAAGAATAGCATAGAGTTTTGCAGTGGTTTTATGATTTAACTAGAGGCCCAGTGCACAAAAATTTGTGCACTAGCGGGGCGGGGGAGAGGGGGTCCCTCAGCCCATCCTGTGCCCTCTCACAGTCTGGGACCCCTCAGGAGATAATGACCTGCTGGCTTAGGCCCACTCCTGGGTGGCAGAGGGCAGGCCCAATCCCTAGGTGCAGCCCCTGGTCGGGCTCAGAGCAGGGCCGATTGGGGAGTTGGGGCGCTGCCCCCTGTCATGACAGAGCAGGGCGGATCGGGAGGTTGCGATGCCACCCCTAGTCACGCTCAGGGTACAGCCGCTTGGGGGGTTGGGGCACCGCCCCCTGTCACACTCAAGGCCGGGTAGATAGGGAAGTTGCGGCGCCACCCCCTGTCACGCACAGAGCAGGGCCGATCAGGGGGTTGGGGC
>NW_005364671.1:641327-648115 GCF_000412655.1 Myotis brandtii
GCTGCTCCGCTGATCCTGGTGCTGGGAGGCATATTACCCTTTTACTATATAGGATAGAGGCCTGGTGCACGGGTGGGGGCCGGCTGGTTTGCCCTGAAGGGTGTCCTGGATCAGGGTGGGGGTCCCCACTGGGGTGCCTGGCCAGTCTGGGTGAGGGGCTGAGGGCCGTTTTCAGGCTGGCGGGTGACTGAAGCTCCCAACTGCTCCTTTTTTTCTTTTTCTTTTTTCTATTCTGGGTCAGCTTTAGCTCTGAGGCCTCGCTGCTGAAAGCAGGTTTCTGGCCTTTACCTTCTGTATTTGATACAATGTTGCGGTCCGGCTGGCTGAAGCCTGGCCGACTGAAAGCCGGTTTTTGGGGTTTTGTTTAGCTTCTATATTTGCAACATAGTTGCTTAGAGTTGCAGCTGAGAGGCCGGCAAGACAGGCGGGGAACGTTGGAGTCCACCATCACTGGAGCAAGCAAGCCTCCCTGTTTGCTTCAGTGCATGGCTGCCGGCCGCCATCTTGGCTGACAGTTAATTTGCATAAGGATATGCTGATTAGCCAATGGGAAGGGTAGCGGATGTACGGCTAATTACCATGTTTCTCTTTTATTAGTGTAGATTTTTAATTCAAAAATGTTAACCCTGTTTAAGGTGAATATGAGAATTAATATTGGAAGTGAGAAGAAAAAACTTTGAGGTGTTGGGAGAATATTTACCTATTCAAGAAGTTAACTACTTTTCTGGGTCATTGTTTTTGTCCCCTTATATTTTCCTCCAAAAAGGAAATTGTTCTTGATTTTTGAGATCAAGGCTTGAGAAAGTAACAAGATTGAAATTTAAGTATATTATGTACTGAATTATGGTTTGTTCAGGGCTTTCTTTAGTGAATTCTTAAGTATGAATTTCTGAAGTATGAATTTCTTGGGAAGTTAATTCTCAAGTATGAATTTCTTTTCTAGCAGTCGCAGAGCCTGTTTTTGCTGTGGTCAAAGCTGACTGATAGATTGTGGTTTAAGTCACCTTATACAAAAATGTCTTCAACCCTGCTGGTCGAGACAAGAAATCTTGATGGGGTAGTTGGAGCTGAAAGCAGGTTAGGCATTTATTAAACATCACAGAACAGATTAAACTGTGGCTTGAAAAAGGGGCTATTTCTCTATGTTTTAACTGAGTTTATGTGCCTAACTCTTTAAAATATTAAACAGTATCAAGTGAGGCATTTTCGTTCTTCTGAAAACATACTTTTCATTTTCTGACACGTGGTTTGACTTTATATCAGCTACATACTATTTTTTAAAAGCTCTCTTTTTAAGAGGGTAACCATTTTTCAGACAATTTGGGTCACCAAATGTTTAGCCCTTTAAAATTGACATTTGTAAAATTTGGGAAAGTTACTAATTCAACTTCCTATGCTCAAGGATTTAAAAAGGAGTGTTTTTCTTTCCTTTTTTGTGTGTCTTTTAACTTAACAATGACATATGGTATACCCTAGTCATTTTTAAAATGTGTACCTCTTGACCATCTATTTTGTTAAAAACTCTGGTTTTCCCAAGCTATGGAAAATTACTATCAGTCGATATGTAATGTATTTTATATAACTTCAATAAGTAGTGAACAACTGGTGCCTGTACAACCAGATGGACACCAGCTCTCAGGAACCTATTTAAAAGTCTCATTTTCGCCATACTTCTGTCCCCAAGTCCCTTATTTGAATTTGGATAGGAATGAAGAGGGAGAGGGAGATAGAAACATTGATAAGAGAATCATTGATCTGTTGCCTCCTGCACACTAGGAATGGAGCCTACAACCTCAGCATGGGTCCTGTTGGGGAATCAAACTGTGACCTCCTGGTTCATAGGTCAACACTCACCTACTAAGTCATGCAATAAACTTGTTCCTTTCTCTCTCCTTTACAAAAAAAAAGTCAACTAAAAACCTCTTTAAAATTCAGTTCTGTAGTATTTTAATAGCTAAAGATTTTCTTTTTTAACCATTTACTTCTCGTCTTTGTTAGATGTTTTCCTAACATGTTACTTTATGCCCTGTTTTAATAAAAACAAAAAATTTTACTCTGGCCAGTTGCTCAGTGGTTAGAGCGCTGCCCATGCACTGAAGGGTCATGGGTTCAATACCCGGTCAAGAGTACATACCTGGATTGCAGGTTCAATCCCCGGCCCCAGTCGATATGTCTCTCTCACATTGATGTTTCTCTCTCTCTCCCTTCTGTCCTCCCCTCCCTCTCTTTCTCTTCTTCTGCCCCCACCCTTTCACACTAAAAATCAGTGGAAAAAATATCCTTGAGTGAAGATTAACAAAGAAATAAAAATAAAAACAAAAAAAAGTTCTGAGTAACGTTGAGAAGTTACTGACCACAGAGCCCTTTAATTGCTTAGAGATCTTCGAGGTAATCTAAGGTATATTATTGTGTAGATTTCTGAAATCTAGTAAATCAGGAAACAAACTTCACTCAGAATTCTGAAATGCTGACACAAAGTATTATTTTGGTTGGCTGGCCAGTCCCTCTTTGCTTTTTTTCTGTTTCTGCTTTTCCCCTTAGGTCTGCACCTGTTCAGCATTTGGCAGGGTGGCAAGAGGAGGAGCAGCAGGGTGAAACTGACACAGTTCTGGTGAGTTTCACTTTGCTGCTCCTCCTGATTATCAGGGAAAGAATTTTGTTACTTTCTATTGGAATACGTCCATCTCCAAGTGGATCCTTAAGATGAGATCACAAAATTATTCCTTTAGTATTGACTCACTATTTGTATGTGCTCTGCTTACTCCAGTCTGCAGCGGCTCTTTGTGTTGGAGTTGGGAGTTTTGCTGATCCGGATGATCTGCCTGGGCTGGCACATTTTTTGGAGCACAGTAAGATCTTTGTAAAATATTATTCCTGGTGTTTTCCCCCTTTAAATTTGTATGAATTGATTTCAAAGATAGCTAACTGGCTTGATAGAAGTATATGTTTAACAAGAGAAAAGTCTAAGAAAAAAATCTTTATAAATACTATCACAGGTGAAGATTTAATTTTAATCTCCTTTAGTGTATTTGTTTTGAGGATTAGAATGAAACAACTTAGAAAACTATTTGAAAATGTAGGTTTTAGCTCAGCTGGTGTGGGTGAGAAGTTGAGTGTCAACCAGGTGGTCACGGTTTAATTCTTGGTCAGGGGACATGCCTGTGTTTTGGGCTTGAGCCCCAGTATGGGGGAGGGGGGACGTCCAGGAGGTAGTCGATCAGTGATTCTCTTTCATCATTGATGTTTTTTATTTTTATTTTTATTTTTTTTAATATATTTCATTGATTTTTTACAGAGAGGAAGGGAGAGGGATAGTGAGTTAGAAATATCAATGAGAGAGAAACATCGATCAGCTGCCTCCTGCACATTCCCTACTGGGTATGTGCCCACAACCAAGGTACATGCCCTTGACTGGAATCGAACCTGGGACCCTTGAGTCTGCAGGCCGATGCTCTATCCACCGAGCCAAACCAGTCAGGGCATCATTGATGTTTTTATCTCTCTCTCCCTCTCCCTGAAATCAATAAAAACATTATTAAAAAATTTATTATTATTCGGGTCTGGTAAAGCCAAAAGATCATCAGATAGTTGCCAGTCTCTAGGAATTTAGGCTAGAACCATGGGAGGGGCAGTCTCTTCCTAGGTTAGGCAGGCCCCAAGATGTCATAGCATCAGAAATACAGAAAATAAATTTTAAAAAGAAAAAGAAAAATTAATATTGAAAATAAAAAGGCATGATTACTATAAAACAAAATAGAAAATAGTTTAATCTCATTAAAACCTATATAAATGCTTTACAGTTATACTTAAATTTATATTTTTCCTGAATTACTCATTTTTTATATTCTGGTTTTCTAACCTATTTGAAGGTAAACTTCCCACCTTATGAATTTTTATTGTAACAATCTGCATAAATGCTTATGTTTAAATTTTAACATTATCACAAATCATATTTCTTCAAAAATAAAATGTTTAGTTTTTGAGTATAAAAGTAATATATGAGCATTATAGAAAATTATAAAAACAAGTATAATGAAGAAACTATTATCCAGACATAACTATTGTTAATGTGTTGATATTATTTCTTCTAATATTTTTTCTTTATATGAGAAATTTCCTTGATAATATAAACATTATCTATATCTTTGTTTTTGTGACTTTGTGTTCTTTTCACTTAGTGGTATTCATGGGTAGTTTGAAATATCCAGATGAGAATGGGTTTGATGCTTTCCTGAAGAAACATGGGGGTAGTGATAATGCTTCAACTGATTGTGAACGGACAGTCTTTCAGTTTGATGTCCAGAGGAAATACTTCAAGGAAGCCCTGGATAGGTAACTAACTCAAAATGTATTTTTATTTTAATTATATAATGACACCTTACAAATTGAAATATTGGGCATTGTTCCATGGTATTTCTTTTTAAGCAGTACTCTAATTCTGTAGCATTGTAACAATACTTCATTGGAGAAAAGAACATCTTTTCTCCCTTATACTATAATACTTAGTCTTATTATTAAAGATTAAACTGAAGCCCTTAAATACCTTTGGAGTTTTTTAAAACTCATACACACACACACACACACACACACACACACACACACACACACACACACACACTAGAGACCTGGTGCACGAAATTCGTGCACTTGTAGGGGTCCCTCAGTCCGGGAGCCTTCAGGGGATGTCCAACTGCCAGCTTAGGCCTGCTCCCAGTGGTGAGCAGGCCTAAGCCGGCAGTCGGACAACCTTAGCGCTGCCGCACAGGTAGGAGAGGCTCCTGCCACCGCCGCTGCTCTCACCAGCTGTGAGCCCGGCTCAGGGCTTCTGGCTGAGTGGTGCTCCCCCTGTGGGAGTGCACTGACCACCAGGGGGCAGCTCCTGTGTTGAGCGTCTGCCCCCTGGTGGTCAGTGCGTGTCATAGCAATCAGTCATTCCGCTATTCGGTTGATTTGCATATTAGCTTTTTGTTATATAGGATATATTTTATTGATTTTAGAGAGGAAGGGAGGGAGAGAGAGAGAGAGAGAAACATCAATGATGAGAGAGAATCATTGATCGGCTGCTCCTACACGTCCCACACTAGGTATCGAGCCCTCACCCGGGCATGTGCCCTGACCGGCAATCAAACTGTGACCTCCTGGTTCATAGGTGGACATTCAACCACTGAGCCACGCCGGCTCGGCAATATTATTTTTTCTAATTTATTAGAAAACATGGAAAACAGAAACACAAAAGAGATAAGATTGCTCCTATTTTTATAATCTAGAGATAACCATGATTAATGTTTAGTATATAAGCATCTATATTTTATACTCTGTTGGATCATATTGTTATGTCCTTTTATGTTTTTAAACAAGATAAATCATTTTTACAAATCATATAATTTATAAAATATAATTTTAAATGATTGTGTATCATTTACATTGTGTAGAAATACCATAATCTACTTAACCAGTTATATATTATCGGACAGTCGAGTTGTTTCCAGTTTTCTAGTATTGTAATGAATATCCTAATCTTTGTGCACATGCTTGATTGTTTCTTTTAACTAAGTTTTAAGAAGTGAAATTTTGGAGTATATTTGCATGTATATTTAAGGCTTTTTCTTGTAAAATCCTTAATATTCACTGCAAAATTGCTTTTGAGAAAGTTTATATCAGTGCATTAGTAGAGTTTTGATATCACAAGGTTGCAGACGTAAGTCTACACTAGAATAAAAGAGTCATTTTATAAAAAATTCTAGATAAATGTAAGATTGAAATATAAAAAAAGAAATCTTGAATTTGACCAGTATAATGTAAGTCTTTTAAAGGTAGAAATATTGGTCTATTTTTTGTTGAGATATCTCCAGCGTCAACAATTTGGTATATACTAAGATATTTGTTGAATTCATTATGTATTTATTTGTAGAAAAACATAAAATCAAAACACAAATGACCAGAAAAACTCAAAACGTGACAAAGGTCCAGTTTTCTTAAAGGAATTGTCTTGTGCCATAAGAGATTAACATGACCTTGAGAAATCTTTTGGGGAAATTTCAATAAGTTGAAAGTATATGCCATTATTCTCAGTGGAATAAATATTTATGTGTTTCTGAACCCCCAAATTAACTTTTTTTGTTAAAACAATGTCAAAATCCCATTAAAATTGACACAATTAAAAAAAATTGACACAATTACTTTGATATTTATAATAAGATAGAACAATGGTGGTTTTTCTTCACTAATCTATAGTTTGGCAGTCTACCTGTGTTTTTATAATATTTTATAGCTGTTTTTATTCATATACTTAAGGATATGTGCACAGCACATACATTGGGTAATCTGTTTATGTAATTAAACATTTAACTTCAAAAAAACCCCAAAAGAATAGAGACCAAAAAAATCAAGGAAGGCATGCAAATGATGCTCAAGATTATCTAATCTAATAAAAGACAAACATGCAAATTGACCGTACCTTCGCTATGCTTTAAGCCACACCCACCAGCCAGTCAGAGTGACTATATGCAAATTAACCCAACCAAGATGGCGGCCAGCACCCATGGAGCTGGAGCGAGCAGGAGGTTTGGTTGCTCCAGTGATGGAGGAAGCCAAGCTTCCCAGCCGGCTCTGAGCTCCACTGAAGGCAACAAAGTTTCAATTATAGAAGATAAATAAACCCCAGATACCTGCTTTCAGCTGGCCGTGGCCACAGAGCTGGAGCAAGCAGGAAGCCAAGCTTCCCGCCTGCCAAGGGGCTTTGAGCTCCACTGAAGGCAACAAAGTTTCAATTATAGAAGGTAAATAAA
>NW_005364671.1:648605-651937 GCF_000412655.1 Myotis brandtii
CCCAGACTGTGAGAGGGCACAGGCCAGGCTGAGGGACCCCCCCCCCCCTCGAGTGCACAAATTTTTGTGCACCGGGCCTCTAGTTTTTCTATAGACTTAGAAAATCAGGAATACTCTGAGAATGACTACATGTTTGCATAAAGTTTTCAGTTCTCCTCGTTCATAAAATCTTAAGCAGGGGACAAGTTGAATTCTGAAGTTGAAATCTTAAGCAATAGGACCAAATATAAAGAAGGAAAAAACCCACTTCACTGGGAGAAAGAATAGGCAAAAGTTATGTTGAATAAATTGTGACTACCTCAGAGATGATGAAACGGCATAAAGTCTATTTAAAGAACTTGTTTCATTTCTTCTTAAAGAGGTTCTATACATTTTTTAAAATATATTTTATTGATTTTTTACAGAGAGGAAGGGAGAGGGATAGAGAGTTAGAAACATTGATGAGCAAAAAACATCGATCAGCTGCCTCCTACACACCCCCTACTGGGGATGTGCCCTCAACCAAGGTACATGCCCTTGACCGGAATCGAACCCGGGACCCTTTGGTCCGCAGGCCGATGCTGTATCCACTGAGCCAAACCAGTCAGGGCATCTATACATTTTTTTAAAAAATCTAAGAACTGCTTCAGGAAATCAGAAGATATTTATACCTTTAGTTCTACTTAAAATTAAAAAGAACCTACCAGAATTAAGAAGAATGCTACTGGATTAATAGGAGAAATTAATAAGAATATCAAATCATGATCATGCCACAATGGTAGACAGTGATAGAGCATTAAGTATTGTATATACTATAATAAATATGGTAATAGTATACCTCTACGGTTAAGGAATAAAAAGTCTTTGGATCATTTGTAAATGACTCATATAGATAGTGTCAGTATTTTTGAATAGGTCAGTAAAACCTAGTTTCCTCCCACAAATACCATTGTTTATCAGTCTCTTGGGACATTTAAGGAAAAAGTTGAGGAAAAGACTGAATTTTTATCCTAGTAAGTAAATGAGAATCGAAACAACTTTTGCCCTGATGGATTTTCTAATTTTAATAAATTTGAACTCTATTAAGTATTTCAGGGTGAGGGCCAGAAACATCAAAGCCCAGGACATCTACAAAGTGCAATATCTAAAGGAGAACCCCTCTCATAATAAGGTGGGACTCAACATTTCAAGATATAATCTCAATGTAAACAGAAAAAAAATTTGACAAAACCATTACTCTTTCACAATAAAACACTTAATAAACTAGGAATAAAAGGAAATTTTCTCCACCCGATAAAGAGTATCTGTAAATAACCCACAACTAACATCATACATAATGGTGAAATATTGAAAGCTTTCCCCCACAGATTAGGATCCACATGTCAGCTATTACCACTTCTGGTCAACATTGAAGTGGAGGTTTGAGCTAGGGCAGTTTGGCAAGAAGATGAAACTAAAGGTATGCAGATTGGAAAAGAAGTAAAACTATCTTTATTAGCAAGTAACATAATCTTATTCAAATGATTCTCATTATTTGTGAAGAATTCACCTACTCACTAAAATTTATTTGTAACTCCAAAATCAGTATGATGATTTTGCAGTCATTCATGGACATGTGAAAATTTTTATAAATTGTGAAAAAGTTGAGTTGCTGACACACATTCTCAGCTGAAGTTGAACAAGGCAACACCCTGCTTTTTTGTTTCAGCTTTCATGTAGAGGTGACCAGAGGATGGAGACCCTAGGGGACAGTATACTATAATTAAAAGGAGCTCTGGCTCTGGAGCCAGTTGGATGGAGTTTGATGTCAGTTTTTCCCAGTTAATGTACAGATTATGGTTGATATTATAACCATAAACTCCGAAGATTTATTTAGTTTTATTTTTTAAAATGTTTTTATTGATTTTAGAGAGAGAGGAAGGGGGAGAGAGAGAGAAACATCAATTGGCTATCTCCTATTTGTACCCTACTGGGGATCGAGCCTGCAACCCAGGCATGCACCCTGACTGGGAATCGAACCGACAGCCTCTTGGTGCATGGGTTGACACTCAACCAACTGAGCCACACCAGCCAGGGCATATTTTATTTTACTTTTTAATTTAATTTTCTTTTTAAATTTAAAATTTTTACTTTAGAGAGAGAGATGGGGGAGAGAGAGAGAAACATTGAGATTTATTTTTAAATAGACAAGCTAATTCTAAAACTTATAAGTGTGGTGATTGCCAGGGGGAGGAAAATGAGGAGAAGTGGAAGAGACCTATAGGGGGATAATTAATTAAAAAATAAAATAAAGTGAAAAAAAAAAGTAATACAGGGGGCTAAGTATAGCCAAGATACTTTTGAATTGGAAAAATAACAAGGTATCAGGAATTGACCTACTAGATAATAAGATTTATTTTGTAATTAGGACATTGTGTAAGCAAAGAGATGATGGAATAGAGTAGAGATCCTGGGAAATAGACCAATGTATATGTGGACACTTGATTATTAATAGGGACAGTATGGAGCAGTGGGAAAGGGCTTTTTAAAGAAATGATGCCAAAACAGTTGGGCTTTTATAATGGCAGAAACAAAATTGACTCCCTACCTCACAACATATACAAAAAAATCAAGTTTAGGCGGATTATAGACCAAAAAAGTGAAGAGTACAGCTAAAAGTTCTAGAGATAAGTCTGAATTTATCTTAAGTAAGAATTATCACATAAAATACAAGAAGCAT
Source organism: Myotis brandtii (assembly GCF_000412655.1). NCBI lineage: Eukaryota > Metazoa > Chordata > Mammalia > Chiroptera > Vespertilionidae > Myotis > Myotis brandtii. The sequence continues at coordinate 651,304 of NW_005364671.1, forward strand.
ATAACATGAAGGCAAATGATTGTGCATTATGTTTATTAAAAGGTACCATAAAGAGTATGAAAAAAAACAACCAGAAAGTGGAAGAATATGTTTACAATACATTACATTTAGAATAACTGTTCTTGATTTTTAATTATTAGATTATATATATAATTATATGTAACATACTTACCATATGTAAATGGATAATTATATATATTTCTAGAGTCAATAAGAAAAAGTACCACCTCTTAGAAAAAAAGCATTAAATAGGCATTTTACTAAAGAAGAAATTAAAATTATTAATAAGTATATGAAATGGTATTCACCTTCATTAGGTATCATAAAAATATAAATGAAAACCATCATGAGATTTAACTATCTACTTATATAAAAACCATGGGTGGTGTTTGTCACATACGGACTAACAGCGACCAAGTGGAAGGAAGTCAGTCCTACAGGGGTTGTCTTGGCAATGGCTGCGCCCTCCCCCAAGCTGTTTCCCAGAGCTATTTCCTGTAAGGGCGGAGTTTGAGGCAGGAACCCGCCCTGGGAGCATGGAGGCAGATCTTTCTACAGTGTGCTGCGCCAGCACAGGGTGAACCTGAGTGGGGCAGCTGAAAAGCTTAGAAAAGACAGACAAGAGAATGAAAGC
>NW_005364671.1:652984-672767 GCF_000412655.1 Myotis brandtii
ACACGGAGCAGCATCTGTCACAGCGCGGGCTCCCACTGTGGAGAAAATCAAATATTCACCGACAGATGCTTCTGACAGATAAAACGGTCGCATTGTCTGCCATTCTTTGAATTACGGCAAAAGTAAATTGTACAGTATGGTGCGAAGGCACACCGGGCCCTCCTTGGTTCATATCTGTAAGGTTCACACCAGCACTAAACACTACATCATCCAGCACAATGCAGGGCGTCCCGGAAGCGCACGCACACACTGAGTGACTATAAATATATTTTATTGATTTTTTACAGAGAGGAAGGGAGAGGGATAGAGAGTTAGAAACATCGATGAGAGAGAAACATCGATCAGCTGCCTCCTGCACACTCCCCACTGGGGATGTGCCCGCAACCAAGATACATGCCCTTGACCAGAATCGAACCTGGGACCCTTGAGTCCGCAGGCCGATGCTCTATCCACTGAGCCAAACCGGTTAGGGCAATTAATTCCCTTTTAATGTGCACGAATTTCGTGCACCGGGCTACTAGTCTTACATATTGCTGAAAAATTTAAAGTCTGACAATACCAAATGAGGGTGAGGTTGGGGAATGGAGGAATTGGAACTGCTGGTGTAAGTGTAAATTAGTATAATCACTTTGAAAAAGTTTGATATTATCTAGTGATATTGAACATGCGCATGTTATTATCTAGGATTTCCTTTCCTACAAATATATGTGTATATATAAACAAACTTGTACACATTTATAAGAATATTAATGTTTATGACAGCATTGTTTTTAATAGTAAATATGGGATAAGCCCAATTGTCCATCAGCAGTAGAATGGATGAATAAATTCATGCAGTGGCATATTCTACTGTGTTGCAAATAAATGAAACAGCCACATATACCATCATGGATGAATATTAAAAACATATGTTGAGTTAAATAAATTAGACACAAAGAATACATAGTTTATTTCTATATAAGGTTCAAAAACCTGTATTTTCTAGTACACATATTCTCAGGGACATGATAGTGTTCTCTTTGGTGGCAAATACTGGTTCTTGGGGGGTGAAAAATGTTTGATATGATAATGGTTTGTGGCCTCCAAAAGCTTAATCTTACATAACAAAATTTTTACTTGCTATTTAATTTCTCCTTGAGTGTTCTTTAAGTATATCATAAACACCATTGACACTGACGTTGAGTTTGTGGAAGATATACAAAGTGTATGCAAGGTCAGGGCTACAAAACTGATGGATAGATGATGGGAGTACTTTCAAATGATTGTTTGATCTCAGAGACATCCACTATAGGTCAATTGCACATATGTGCCAGTTGGTTGCCATTGTGGATGTTGTTTAATTTTGATCCTTCATGCATTTGGGTGTGACTTTGGGTTTTAGAATTAAATAAGAATAATCTGTTTTATTATTTAATTCATCAAAAGTTATTTAACCCATCAATTATACCATATACTGAAAAGGAAAAAATGTTGACAGTATCTTAATGAATATCTAGTAGCTAGTTAAAAGTTTCTTCTCTAAGTGAGCTTCAAAACCGAATTATCTACACAAATATTCATAACAGAATTATTCATGACAAAAAAGTACAAACAACTAAATGTCCCTCAACTAATGTATGGACAAACAAAATGTGGTATACATCCATATAGTGAATACTATTTAGTGATGAAATTAAAAGCTATGACAGGTGAACCTTGAAAACATTGTTAAATTTAAAAAGCCACTTATGCCTGGCTGGTTTGTTTGGCTCAGTGCATAGAGTGTTGGCTTGCGGACTGAAGGGTTCCAGGTTCGATTCTGGTCAAGGGCACATGCCTGGGTTGCGGGCTCAATCCCTAGTGGGGGAGTGTGCAGGAGGCAGCCAATCAATGATTCTCTCTCATCATTGATGTTTCTATCTCTCTCTCCCTCTCCCTTCCTCTCTGAAATCAATAAAAATATATTTTTTAAAAAGCCACTTATGAAAGACCACAATTGTGTGATTCCACTTAGGTGAAATGTCCAGAACAGGCAAATCCACAGACACAGAAAATAAATTAATGGCTGCCTAGGTGGGGAGGGCTAATATCCAATTTCTTTGTGGGATATTGAAATAGCCAAAATTAATTTATAGTGATAGTTGCACAACTTTGTGAATATACTGAAAAATGTGTACTAAATTTTACAGTATGTGAGGTAGACCTCAATAAAGTTGTAAAAAAGTTTCTTCTCAGATAAGCAAAAGTTAAAAGTATAATAAATATTATAGAAGTTTTTTATGTATTTTACTTTTGATGGAAAAATTAATTTAAGAATTGATTCCATTGCTATTATATAAATGCTAATTTGCATATATAATTTGATACATCACAATTTATATAAGTAAATTACATTAAATAGCAATTACAGTTATAACCTTAAGTGAAATACTAATAGCCTTTAAATTTTTTTAACTTAAAATTTTTATTTAATTGTTTGTAACCATGCATTGAATAAAAAGTGGGCGTTATACACTTTTTATGTATAAAACCACAGCTACACATCCTATCTACTAAAGAGAGACTATGCTAATTGGCCCTCATGCCGTCGCAAAGATGGTGGTCCCCACAGCCAATAAGGAGGGAACATGCTAATTACTGCCCTGCCCTCAAAGATGGTGGTGCCCATAGCCAGTAAGGAGGGAATATGCTAATTGACTGCCATGCCCTCAAAGGTGGTGGCACCCACAGTCACAGATGGCGGTGCCCAGTCCCCTCAGCCCCACCGGGGCTGCAGGTGCACTGCAAGGCCGGGCCCACCCCCAGGCGGGCCCCGCTGCTCCACATGCCTGCCTCCAGAAACCCTAGTCCCCACAGTCCCCCAACTGCTCAGGGCTGGCCCAAGGTGCAGACAAGTCTCGGATGGTGGCTGCCCAGCTGACGCTTGAGGTACAAGCAAGACTCGGATGGCAGCTGCCCAGGCGCCCAGGGCCAGCCCGAGGTGCAGGCAAGCCTTGGGTGGCGGCTGCCCAGCCGCCCAGGGCTGCCCGAGGCTCAGGTAACCAGGGCTGGCCAAGGCTTGCACTGCTGGCAGTGGCAGCAGCAGAGGTGTGATGGGGGCGTCGCCTTCCCCTGATCACTGGGTCAACTCCTGCCCTGAGGACTCCCAGACTGTGAGAGGGGGCAGGCCGGGCTGAGGGACCCCCCCCCCCTCCAGTGCATGAATTTTCATGCACAGGGCCTCTAGTACAGTATATAAACAGATAGATCATATATCTGTGATATTAAAATTTCATGGAGTGATTAGGAGAAAATTTCTACAAAGCCTCCCTCAGGTTGAAAATGAAAAAACAAAGTCAAGAAACAACTGGTCTAACATACATAAAGGTGGTAAAACTATAAAGGAAAGCAGAGAGATGATTAGCATAACATTTGGAATATTAACTCTAAGGATAGGATTGGTGTTAGATGCTTCTAGAGTTTTGATAGTGGTCTATTTCTTGACCTGGGGTGGTGAACTCAGTTATGCATTAGTCTGTATGTTTATGTTTTATATACTTTTCTGCATGGTGTTAAATTTCATGATTAAAAAAAGTAGTTTGTAGACTTTAAATATAGAAATGCAGAATATTGTTCAGATTTCTCACACAGATGATCATGAACTAATCTCCAACTTAGTAAAATTTCTTAAAAAAGTGAGATGTTGACTGATGAAATGCTTTTACTGAACAAAAACAGAAATGCCATTTTTTTGTGTTTTTTTTCAGGTGGGCCCAGTTCTTCATCCATCCACTAATGATCAGAGATGCGATTGACCGTGAAGTTGAAGCTGTTGACAGTGGTGAGAGAAGTGCTTTATGTCTTACCACTTTTTCCTTTATAGAACCAGTTTTTTATTTAGCACATTTATCATTCTTTATCACTACTCTATTTTATTTTTATATAATAAGGGTTAAATTGAAATAGATGTGTCATGTTTATTCCTGAAGCTGTTAAATGTATAATTCAGTATGGATTTGAAGTAAAAGGATGGTAGATTTTTATTTTTTTCAGGCTTTTTAAAAATATATGTTTTTATTGATTTCAGAGAGAGGAAGGGAGAGGGAGAGAGAGATAGAAACACTAACTATGGGAGAGCATTATAACTGGCTGCTTCCTTCATGGCCCCTATGGGGATTGAGCCTGCAACCCCGGCATGTGCCCTGACTGGGAATCGAATTGTGATCTCCTGTTTCATAGTAGGGGCACTCAACCACTGAGTCACACTGCCCAGGCTTTTTTATTAACACTTTCATCAGTAAAATCTTGGATATAGCATCCTGGAGTTTAAACCTTCACATCATTAATTACCTAGTTTTATTTGAAAATAAGGGAAAACCTCTAGAAAGGAGAACTGACTACCCAATGTTATAAATATGTTAAGTCATAGAGCCTAGCCTAGATTATTGATTTCTCCACTTCAATTTTATAGCACATGATTAATTTTTGTTACTTCCTTACTTTCAGTTCTTTAAGCTTGAGTTTCCAGGTAATAAAGTAGATACAGAATTTCATTTAATTAAAAGTGTTTCTTTAAAACTGACAGAATATCAGCTTGCAAGACCTTCTGATGCAAACAGAAAGGAAATGTTGTTTGGAAGCCTTGCTAGACCTGGACATCCTATGGGGAAATTTTTTTGGGGTAAGATACTTTATCTTGTTTTATATTTTCTAGTTAAGGAAGATTGAGGATATGAAAAGTTGATAAAGAATGGAAAATTATAAAAGTAGGGTAGCTAGGTAACTTTTACATTTTCAAATACAAAGTAGTATTGCCTATATTAGGTTCTCTAATATTGAATATATGAAGAATAGCACCTAACATTTTGTGAATGCTTTGTTGGTGTTAGATACTCTGCTGACACCACATAAATTATCTCATTTGATCATCAAAACAGTGTTATGATCTGGTTACTATTGTCATCTCTAAAGATAAAGAAACACACTAAGAGGAGACAATTTGCTTAAATCACACACTGATGGGATTTGAACCTCAGTGTGTGTGTGTGTGTGTGTGTGTGTGTGTATGTATGTATGTATATGTATATATATATATCTACACTAATAAAAGACAAACATGCAAATTGACTGTACCTTTGCTATGCCTTAAGCCACGCCCACCAGCCAATCAGAGTGACTATATGCAAATTAGCCCAACCAAGATGTCGGCCAGCACCCACCGAGCTGGAGTGAGCAGGAGGCTTGGTTGCCCAGTGATGGAGGAAGCCAAGCTTCCCGCCTGTCGCAGCCGGCTCTGAGCTCCACTCAAAGCAACAAAGTTTCAATTATAGAAGATAAATAAACCCCAGATACCTAAGTTTCAATTATAGAAGATAAATAAATCCCAGATGCCTACTTCCAGCCGGCCTGGCCTCCGCTCAAGGAGGGGCTGGGAACATGGGTTGCCAGGGGCAACCCAGGCTTTAAGCCGGACCAAGGCTACAAAGTTTCCATTATAGAAGTTAAATAAATCCCAGATACCTGCTTCCAGCCCGCGGCCATGGCCAGCCTGAAAACGACTATCAGCCCCTCACCCAGGCTGACCAGGCACCCCAGTGGGACCCCCATCCTGATCCGGGACACCCTTCAGGGCAAACCAGCTGGTTCCCACCTGTGCACCAGGCCTCTATCCTATATAATAAAAGGGTAATATGCAAACTGACCCTAACAGCAGAACGACTGGGAATGACTGGTCACTATGACACACACTGACCACCAGCGGGCAGATGCTCAATGCAGAAACTGCCCCCTGGTGGTCAGTGCGCTCTCACAGGGGGAGCTCTGCTCAGCCACAAGCCAGGCTGATGGCTGCCAGCACAGCGGTGGTGGCAGGAGCCTCTCCCGCCTCCTCAGCAGCACTAAGGATGTCCGACTGCAGCTTAGGACTGCTCCCTGCTGGTAAGTGGACATCCCCCGAGGGCTGCCGGGCTGCCAGGGGGATGTCTGACTGCCAGCTTGGGCCTGATCCCCCCAGGGAGCAGGCCTAAGCCAGCAGGTGGACATCCTCTGAGGGGACCCAGACTGCAAGAGGGCATAGGCCGGGCTGAGGGACCCCCCGAGTGCACAAGTTTTTGTGCACTGGGCCTCTAGGGTGTGTGTGTGTGTGTATGTGTGTATGTAAAAGGCTAATATGCTAAGTGTCCAGCCGTCTGACCAGTTGCTATGATGCACACTGACCACCAGGGGGCAGACAACACAGGAGCTGCACCCTGGAACCAGAGAGGGGGAGCCCGATTCCTTGCAGGGCCGTGTGATTACACCTTCGGCCGTGGGTTATGTTGTTGCTGGCGCACTGTCGGACCGAATCTGGTTTACTGCGCACTTGTGTTTGTGTTCCACACGTTGTATGACAGCAACTTAGCAGAGTGCTCTCTCACACTCTGGGACCCCTTTGGGGACGTCGGAGAGCTGGTTTTGGTCCTATCCCCACAGGCCAGGCCGAGGGACCCCACCTGCCGAAGGGACCCCCTTAACTCTGCTGTGGCGCTGCCCCAGGTGCCGGGGAGGGATCTCGGGATGTTGGCTCCAGGGCATGTCTGGCCCATCTCACCCAGTCCCACCCCGCCAGCCACCTTCTAATTTCCTTTCAATGTGCATGAGTCCATGCACTGGGTCACTAGTCTGATTATAAAATCTGTTCTCTTCCCCAACCTGACATTTCCGTTTATCAACAGAGGTTCAGCAATTATTTCTCTAATAGTTTTTGAGCTGTGACCTAATTTTGTTTAACTGGTAAGCTGTTTAAATGGTATCTGTTTTTAATAATGCCATTTTCTTAGTTTTATATCAGTTACAGCCTCATATTAATCCTCTTGACCAAATCTGGGGTTTATAGATTGAAATGGTACTTCATTCAAAGGATGTTTTGCTTCTCTGTATATTTTGTACAGTTATAAACATTTTATATGGCATCCATGCTTTATGTGGTTTATTTCTAAGAATTATACAGAATATTATAAAAGTAATTCAGAGATAAAATCTGATTTGAATGGTAGACTAATTATTAAGAAAGGAAGTTTAAGGCAATTATTGTTGCTAAGGTTTTACCAACTAGAGATTATTAATATCTTATGTGTTAAAATATATCTCAGAATTATTTCTTGGGAATTTTTGTCTTAGAGTGATATTATTACTATTATACACTGGTTCAATATTCTTGAGTCACTTAGGTTATTTCATTAATTATATATAGTAGCAGAGTATGCATTATTGGGATAGAGACTTTGAGCAAAGTAAACTTTATTTCTAGAATATTTTTCATCTTTTTACAGGAAATGCTGAGACTCTCAAACATGAGCCAAAAAGGAATAATATTGATACATATACTAGACTGAGAGAATTCTGGATGCGTTACTACTCTTCTCATTACATGACATTAGTGGTTCAATCCAAAGGTAATATTACCTACTATGGCCCTTATGTTTACTCTGAAATAGTGGTTTTTTTGGATTTGTTTGCCTTGACTAGTGTTGCAGTGAGTGCACTGTTAATAACTTTAGTGCTTGATCCTAATTATGAACTAAAGGAAATCAGAATTTGGAGAGGTTACATAGCAAGTGGCTAAGAGTTCAGGAAGCACAAAATCATCTGATTATCAGCAAATGTTTTTTTCTCTTATGAACAGATCTTATTCTAAGCTAGTCTGTGAGTTATACTAATGTACTAATAGGTCATAAATTGTTTGTTTGTTTTTAAGTCACATTCAGCTACTGCCTCTGTTACCTCTCATTGTGAATTTAATCCATATTGATGATAAACTCTTATAGGGGAAGGTGTCTGCTTTTCATCCTTCTGTAGGGTCCAGTAAAATGGCATGATTAATTGAATTCCATTATGGTAATGCTGGTAGTATCTTAAATGTAAAATACTGATCAATTCCTCTACTCTTTTCCTTCTTTTATCATTATCTTCAGTAGCTTGTGTTAACTTTTTCTCATTAAAGAAATCATAGTAGTTCTCTTTACTTTTCAATCAGCTTTGGCTGTTTTTCAAAGTTATCAGTTGCTAAACTATTCCTTTTGAAATACTGTATAGTTTACACATTTTTTACAAAAAAAAAGACACTGTTCCTCTCACCCTAATATTCTTATTTTTATAAAGTTTTGTTCTTTCATTATCAGAATTCAGGTCAGAGCTGACTTGGCATTTAAATGTAACACATTTTTGCATTTAGAATCAAAATTAGTCTATTAAAGTTGACATCAATGTAAAGTTATGGATATGTTCTAGTAGATTCTTTTGTTCAAACTGTAGGTGGGCATTTAGATTCATTTTACAACATTTGTTAAAATAGGCAATTTCATATTCAGTGTGTAATATTAATTTATAATACTTAGTTAATTATTATTTCCAAATCTGTCATGAACATGCATTTTTCTTCAACTAGGTATTGTTTCTTTTGCATTCTCTTCTCTTATGATGATAAGTATAAGAGCATATTAATGATTATTGCAAATTTCTAAAATAAGCCCCAGATATTTGACAAGAGCCTTTTGTAATTTAAACTCATTGATTTTGGAGCTTTAGCATTTATTATACCATTTAAGAGTTAAATATCTCTATAAATAGCGTAGAATAAATTCAGAACTTGATTAGTGTAATTTTCATCTTGTGTTTTATATCCTGGGGCATATCTTTTGAGAATTAGTGAAACATGTCTGGTAGAACTAACAAATACTATCCAGTGATGGTAATGAGTCACTGGGATAAAGCTAAAAAGTTTCCTTTTTTATTTAGCTCTCCTGTTTTACTAGAATTTCTTATGAAATAATAAAGAATTAGAAAATAGAAATCATGTATATATGATTTGGCCATATATATGTGAAACTTAAGACTTGTGGATTAAAACCTAATCAAGTATAAATTAATGTAAAATAAATGCAGTATAAAAGTACTGATGAGCCCTAACCGGTTTGGCTCAGTGGATAGAGCATCGGCCTGTGAACTGAAGGGTCCCAGGTTCGATTCTGGTCAAGGGCATGTACCTTGGTTGCGGGCACATCCCCGGTAGGAGATGTGCAGGAGGCAGCTGATCGATGTTTCTCTCTCATCGATGTTTCTAACTCTCTATCCTTCTCCCTTCCTCTCTGTAAAAAATCAATAAAATATTTTTTAAAAAGTTATTAGAAATAGTAACATTTAAAAAAAAAAAAGTACTGATGAGATGCCAAGAAGAAGGGCCAGTGTAATGTGGGTTAATTGAGAGGAACCTTCCTTAGAGGATGGTTGGTATATTCTTATCTCTTGGCCCTTCATAGTAGCTTAATGATAAACAAAATATTTTTTTTTTTAAACTGTGTGCTTCTTCTAACTTTACTAGGGAGGAATAAAGGAGTCTAACAAAATTATATGTTTCTTAAAGTTTTCTTAACTATTTTTATTTTTCCTGTTATTGCTGGTTATGAACTGGCAGGTAATGCCCAAATTATCCCTGTATGTATAGCTAAAGATCTGTGAAAAATTTAATTGCATTTTCCTGTCTTCTCCCCATTCTCCCTCCCAAGAAACACTGGATACTTTGGAAAAGTGGGTTACTGAAATCTTCTCTCAGATACCAAACAAGTAAGATATTTATTCTCATAAATCATATACCTTTATAGTTAAAGAGACCATATCTTTTTATATGAGTTCCAAAGGTTTTTTGTTTTTCTTTGTGTTGTTTTTTTTTCTTTTTGTTTGTTTTTTAAAGAGTTCATTAAGAACTATAAGTGGTTTAGTAAGATTGCACAGCTTTTGAGTCGGAGTGGGAAAAATAAGATGAAAATCTAAATCTCCATAGTTTCTGTAGTTCATAATTTATAAACTTAAGGTAAGCAGTAATTCTGAAGAATTTAAATCTCTTTTTTACATTTATTTAGAGCTTTTCTGTTATTGTGGAAAGTGTTATATGAAAGTGAGTATTTTATGAGAGGCAGGTTGAATATATATATTTGTATCCCCTGCCTCAGAACAAATTATCTTTTGAAAGTTTTTTTGTTTTGTTTATTAATCTTCATCTGAGGATATTTTTCCCATTGATTTTTTAGAGAAAGTGGAAGGGGAGGTGGAATTGATGTTAGAGAGACTCCTGCATGTGCCCCGACTAGGCCCAGAGATAGAACCTGCAACCCATGTGCATGCCCTTGACCCAGAATCAAACCCGTGACCCTTCAGTGCACGGTCTGACTCTAACCACTTAGCCCCACCGGCCAGGGCCTGAAAGTTGTTTTTTAAGTCAGTTGTTTGGAACTTGGAATGCTTTTCCCCATAAAAGAAATAATCTTGTAGATGATTGATTTCCCATCATACTGTCTGAAAAGTCGGTTTCATATAGTTGAACCAATTTTTTTTATTAGAAATTGTATGTAGGGTTTCAGTTCAGAAAGCTATTTTTTGTGCACCTAAATTCATCAAATAATAAAAACATTTGAAACTTTATTGTTACATTTTTGTGTTATAAGGAATACAAATAAAACTTTAATTCTGAAGCAATTAAGTCTTTCTTCCCACTCCTAATGGTTTGCATTTTTATAAAATAAATGACATCAGTTTTTTTCTTATATCGGGTGAATAAGCATGACTTTTTCCATTTCTTCATTTGAAGACATGATTTATTGTAAACTTACAAAAGAAAAATTTGCTTTAAAAATGTTAGAATAAGCCCTAACCGGTTTGGCTCAGTGGATAGAGCGTCAGCCTTCAGACTCAAGGGTCCCAGGTTCGATTCCCAGTCACGGGGCATGTACCTTGGTTGCAGGCACATCCCCAGTGGGGAGTGTGCAGAAGGCAACTGATCGATGTTTCTCTCTCATCGATGTTTCTAACTCTCTATCCCTCTCCCTTCCTCTCTGTAAAAAATCAATAAAATATATTTTTAAAAAAATGTTAGAATAATTTATAACAACTATTTGTTTTATTATTTTGGCTTTATGTTAATTTCCATTGGTAATTAGCGGTACTTTTTATGTGCAGAAAGATAATGAAAGCCATGCCAAAGTTGCAAGTTTTTGTTTTGTTTGTTTTGATAAGAAAATCGCTGAGTTATGGAAATGTCAAGTGGCAGTTTGAAACATGTTTCACTGTGAAACTTTACTAATAAAAATCAGAGGTATAATTGAATTAGAGGTATTCATTAGATCCTATCAATTCCTGATAAGCATTTTGAAAAATTTTCTTAGTATTCACTAACTTTGGTTTCTTAATCATAAAGATTAAAATTTTTTCTAGATATTTGAAATTATTCATATTGACCATTATTAGTTACAATATCTTCAGCCAGATAGGAAGCTTCTAGAAGGGGAGTCAAGTCTTTTAAATACCAAAGTACCTAATATAGTGCTTTATACTTAATCACGTCATTTATGTTTGTTGAATTTAAAAAATTATATCTAAGTTTTCTTTCTTAAACGGCTTTGTATAGGAGGATAACTAAAGTTGAATATGTCGAGAGAGGCAATAAATATTGGGAGGGGAGGTCCCTTTAATTTATTGTTTTATTGTGAGTTTTAAAGATATTTTCGTCATTTGGACAGAGGTTAAGAACAGGTTGTATAATTCAAGATTTGTGGCTTTATTGCCATCTATTCACTTAGGCCTAGAATGCTTTTCAGCCAGTAATATGTAGAATGGATTGTGAATAACTTATCAGTTAGGCATCCCTAAAGATACTGCTTATAAAGGTTTTTGCCAATTAAATTTTAATGCATTTGTTTTATTTTCAGTGGGTTACCCAAACCAAACTTTGGCCATTTAACGGATCCATTTGACACACCAGCATTTAACAAACTTTATAGAGGTTTGTGAATCAAGATTTTTGAAATAACTTTAGTACATTCTCTAAAACTTAATGGAGGCTGCCAATTTTCTTTGAAAATGAAAACACAACGGAAAGTACAGCTAGGTTGGAAAGGGAGTAGGTGGGCAGTGGAGATCCAGTTAGCCACTAATGCACAGCAGATTGGTCTGCTGCTACTTAAATTGGTCTGTTTCATGCTTTCTCCCTTTTTCCCCTTGTTCCCTTATGTCCTTTGTTTGTTTCTTTCCTATTTCATTTTATCTATTTTCCGCTCTCTTTTTGCTTTTAAAAAGAAAGAAATAGAGGAGGGGAAAACATTTTGGAAATTATTTTCTTGTATCTTTATTATAAAAAACCATTTTTGTTAACTGAATAAAAATTTGTAAATAGGAGGGAAAATCACTCCTAAATCTTACCATACAGACAAGTCATTTTGTCAAATTTCCTTTTGAGTTTCTCTAGGAATATTTTCTTAATGTAGTTGAGATTGTAAAGTATATACACCTCTATTTCTTGCTTTTTCATTTAATATTACATTTGTAATAACTGGCCAATAAGCCATCACATATACTATAATTTACGTAGCAATTTGCCTTATAACAAATATTGCAGAAACATTTAAAATTCACCATTTCTCTTTCTTTGCTCTTTTTATTATGGCAGTTTTTTTTCTTTCTCCTAGTTACCTAAACATTCCTCTCTCCTCTTTCACCCACTGCCAGTCTCTTCCCTCTTCCTTTCCTCTGATAAGTGACTGTTTTGTCACACCCTTTGTCTGCTGTTGGTGCCATATCTAAGCTGACTTATATTTGGTACTATTCTTTCTGGCTTTAGATTTTCTCTTCATAGAATCATAAAATAATAGCACTGGAAAAAATTTTAGAGTTACTGCAGCCTAATCCCCTCACCTACCGTAAAAAAACAGATCCAAAAAGATTTAAATTCAAATGATTTTCTCGAGATTAAATAAACATGTATAACAAGATAGTGGTAGGGCTGGATTTCAACCATTGGTCTCCTGACTCCCTAGTCCTGTATCCTTTCTTGCAAAAAAGAATCCATTCTTAGGAGCATTTGATGTTTTGATCTTTTATCCATGCCTACTCTACCTGTGAAACCAAATTGAAAAGAAAGTTCCAAAAATTGCATTATTCAAATTGGAAAATTGGCAACTTGAAATAATAATTGTATTGTATTTAACCTTACCCTGTTTATTGGAGGTTGAAATTTATTGAATTTAAAAAATTTTGTGTAACATAGTCAAAGTTATGGAGAAAGTCTTATATTTGTTCTTCAAATATTTTTTAGTTGTTCCAATTAGAAAAATTCATGCTCTGACCATCACGTGGGCACTTCCCCCTCAACAGCAACATTACAGGTAAGAGCTCAAGAGAAAATTTACTCCCATTAATTACTGAGTGACAGTCATATTTTTTAAATATATTAAATGGTTTAACTTTGGGAATTCTGGATTTATAAACACTGGTAATGTGGTAAACTGAGACCTCACCACTAAATTTGTCAAGCCTTGCTATATATTTTAATGTCTTCTTGGGTATAAAAACTAGAATTATCTTGTAACTGGTTGCCTTTCCTGAGTCATTGAAATTAAGTAGCTTAGTGTGAATACTAACTTTTGTAATTATTTTCTTTAGTACTTTGAGTACAAAATATATTTGCTTTATGTATTTGCCAATAGGGACCATTTAGTTTGAACTTGTCAAAAATATAGTTAAATAATTTTGAGCCTAGAATATGACTACGGCATAAATATCAAGGACTTAGTCTAACTATGAGTTGGGAATGAGTTGGGGCAGATTTATGTAAATTAGGAAAACATTTCAGCTTATTTATATAGTTAACTTATTTGAACAATATAGCATGGGTCAAGACATTCTTTAAAGATAAATATCAGTCAATGCCTATAAATACTTTTCTAATTAGAAACAAATGCTAATAAACTGATAAAAATTGAACCTATTTTGAAAAACTATTACCAATAAAACAAAACTATGAGGACATGCCAATAAGTAGAAGGAAAGAAACTGATGTGCATTGCCTAAGTGCAGTAAAAATTGATTTTTTAAAAATGTATGTATTAGAACATTCAAAAGGATAATATACAAAAAATATACATTGATTGTATAGATATGTTAGTGACCCCAAAAGTGTTAATATTATTACATGCATATTTAAAAGTTTATTTGTTTTGAATTTTTACTATGAAAATAATGCATGCTTATAAAATATTAAAATAGGACAAAAGAAATTAAATAAAAAGTAAAGCTCTGCTTTCTCCTTTTCTTGGTCTCTGTCCTCAAATATAGGCCCATTATCAATAGTTTTATATTGTTCAGACATTAAAATAATGAATATAAAACACTTCTTATTTCCTATTTTCTCTCTTTTTTTTAATCTTTATTGTTGAAAGTATTACATGTTAATGGGTTATGCATAGATACATACATGTTCTTTGGTTAAATTCTTCCCACCCCCGGCCCCTGCCTTCCCTCTGAGATTTGACAGTCTGCTCCATGTTTCTATGTCTCTGGATCTATTTCATTCATCAGTTTATTTTGTTCTTTAGGTTCCACATATGAGTGAGATCACATTTTCTACTTTCTTATTTTTTTAAGAAATATTTTTATTGATTTCAGAGAAGAAGGGAGAGGGAGAAATAGAAACATCAATGATGAGAGAGAATCATTTATCGGCTGCCTCCTGCATGCCCCACACTGGGGATGAAGCCCACAACCTGGGCATATACACTGACGGGGAATTGGAACTGTGACCTTCGGGTGCATAGGTTGATGCTCAATGCTGAGCCACGCTGGCCAGGCACATTTTCTATTTTTTTGATTAACAAAACCTGTTCACTGTCTGACTGATTATTAAGGTGATTCATTGTAGAACTCTTGAAAAGTAGAAAAAAGTCATCCATGATTCTGTTTTCCAAAGACCATTAACATTGCAGTATGTTTCCTTCTAGTTTTTATTTTTTGAGTTATTTTGCATTTCCAACTTCGTGAGTTCCCAGTAAATGAGCTTTTTTTTGGGAGCCCCTTTTTCACAAAAGTCAAGTGTTTATTCCTCCAGAGTTACCAAATACAGTACAGTTAGCTTTGTTCAGATGTGAATGTGTAATCAGCTAGGTTCATTCTTTAACTGATTTGCTCCCCTCCATCAGTCTCACTATAGATATAGTTCAAATTCAGACTTTAAACAGTGTTGTGTTGGTTTTGGGGTTTGCTTAACATAGTTGAAATCATATTATATTTTGACTTTCAAAGTTTACTGAATATAATTCTGTGAAGTAACTTTAAGATTTAAGAATGTTAAATTTCCTAACCCAGTATATTTTTCTGTATTTTGTTTTGGTAGAAATATATTTCTGAAATTATAGTAGAATCCAGTGGGAAAACACAATATGAATAACATAATATATAACTACTCAGATTATTAAAGAATATCCTATATAATAAAAGCCTAATATACGAAGTGTCCTGTCGGCCGTTCAACCAATTAAAGCGTAGTAATATGCTAATGTTATGCTAAGGTTGCTCAACTGCTCGCTATGATGTGCACTGACCACCAGGGGGGCAGGCGCTCCAACTGGTAGGTTAGCTTGCTGCTGGGGTCTGGCTGATCAGGACCGAGTGAGATGGGCTAGACATGCCCTGGAGCCCTCCTGCAACCCCTTCCCGGCTGGCCAACCTCCCGTGTCCCTCCCGGCCCCAATTGTGCACCAGTGGAGTCCCTTGGCCTGGCTTGTGCCCTCTCGCAATCCAGGACCCCTCAGGGGATGTCTGAGAGCCGGTTTCGGCCCGATACTGCAGGCCAGGCTGAGGGGACCGCACTGGGGCACAAGTTCGTGCAACGGGCCTCTAGTTATTATATAATAAAAGCATTTTCATGAAAACCCCATGAGAAAGTAGTTAGACAAATGAAGAGGAAAAGAAAAATATAGAGAGGCTAAGCTTCCTGCTCAAGAGCATTTACTTAAAGGAAAAACTAAAACTATAATTTAGGTTTTCTGACCCTTAAAGCAATACATTTCAGTTAACTGAAGAGCATGATGGAATACTGAAAGCTTTTACAGATGCAGAATGATTCATATTGCATTAGGTTCTAAAATGATAAAAAATCTATAATCCACTTTGAGTGAAATAAAAATGAAAGATTTTATTATGAAGAGAAATAAGTTTGGTGTCCAAGAGGAAAAGTAGTAGTCTTAAATTTTGGAATGATTATACTCATTCAGTGATTTCAGGTGAAGTTCAGTTTTACCATGTTTTATATTCTTATCCTGCTACTATCAAATTAGTTATATTTTCATGTGTAGTGGAATTTATGTGAGAATAAGTTTATAATCATATTCTCAAATATTGTAGTCTCAGAGTATGGTTTTCTGGTGTATTAATACCTTATTTTAAAAATTTTCTAACCTTAACATTTTTTTTTAAAGGGTAAAGCCACTTCATTATATTTCTTGGCTGGTTGGACATGAAGGCAAAGGCAGCATTCTTTCTTACCTTAGAAAAAAGCAAGTATTCAATTAATGAATTATAGCAATCTCTGAAAAATAGTAAACAATAAGTGTTAATATAACCCATTCTTTTCTCTTTTTGCTTTATCAGCCAGGAAGCCTAGAATCAAATCTAATGCTTAATTATAGTCACTTTAATAACTATTTTTTATTTAGTTAAAATGTGTTTTTATTGACTTATTAGAGAGAGAGGAAGGGAGAGGGAGAGAGAGAAAGAGAAACATTGATGTGAGAGAGTAAAATCGAGCAGTTGCCTCTTGCACGCACTCCAACTAGGGATTGAGCATGCAATCTGGGTATGTGCCCTGACTGGGAATCGAACCAGTGACCTTTAGGTTCATGGACAGCGCTCAACCAACTGAACCACACCATCCAGGGCTAACCTAGATTATTTTTATGGCTGTATTATATTTGTGTATTTCGTTGGAAGTCCCCTTTTAGTCCATGTTGGAAGTAGTTGTACACAAAAATTAAAAAATCATAAAGTAATAGATTACAGAATTGCATCAAAAGTTAGCTCTAACCAAGAATTTAGATTTGAAGGAAGTCAATTGTTTAAATGTTGAGGATCGCTTCGCTGGTTTGGCTCAGCGGAAAGAGCATCGGCCTGTGGACCAAAGGGTCCTGGGTTCGAATCTGGTCAAGAGCATGAACCTTAGTTGCAGGCACCTCCCCAGCCCAGGCCCTAGTCGGGGCTTGTGCAGAAGGCAACCAATCGATGTGTTTCTCTCACATTGAGGTTTCTCTCTGTCTTTCCCTCTCTCTTCTACTCTCTAAAAATCAATGGAAAAATATCCTCGGGTGAGGATTAACAATGAATGAATGAATGAATGAATGAATGCATGCATGCATGCTGAGGATCTCTAAGCTTTCACAACCCAAAAGGTAGACTAATGAGAACTTTATTGGGCGATAAATCACAAAAGTATGTGGGACCGTGAACAGTATACTAGTATGCAGAATATTTCCTAATGCATTTAGGCATGTGTTTAAATTGTCTAATAAAATAATAGAAATATTGCTTTAGCATCAGGACAAATACATTAAAGTAATTCCTTGTTTGACTTTTTTATACACTAATTCAAGAATGGAAAGGTACATGATAAATTTAAATAAGTACTTTAAAGTATTAGTATGTACTAGAACATTCAAAGAAAGCTGAGAGGGCAGGGTTATTATAAAATAATAGTGATATTAGGTACATATATGCCTTGCACAGTAAATGTAAAATGCTTTGAAACGTGCATAACCTTTCTACCTTACTAATTTTATTAGAATTTCCCACTCTCTTCTGGCTTTCTCCCTCCTTACTTTAGATTCTTAATATTTTGCTTTATCTTCAACAAAAATTACTATTGCTTCATAAAACTGTTAATGTTTTACTATTTTGTAATATATATTAGTGTTTCTATTAAACAAGGCTATCATTTCCTGTTGTGATTCCCGAATGTACTGCAATTCCTTGGGAGGTTTTGTGCTTTTAAAATTAGTGCTTTTAAACTTACTGTTGGAAAGCATGTTTGCATCAAAGGCTGAACTTCCCCAAATTTTACAAAGAAAGCTGACCTATTTTGTGAATTTGATGTATTTGCAGACTATCAGTCCCAATATATTGATTGGATTAATTTTTCCTGACTGTAGGTGCTGGGCTCTTGCACTCTTTGGTGGAAATGGTGAGACAGGATTTGAGCAAAATTCTACTTACTCAGTGTTCAGCATTTCTATTACATTGACTGATGAGGGTTATGAACATTTCTATGAGGTAAATAATTAAAATGGAGGGTTTTTAAAAAATATAGATATCACGTTATGCAAAAATATAATCAGATGTTTTGTTTTTAGGTGGCTCATACTGTTTTCCAGTATTTAAAAATGCTGCAGAAGTTAGGCCCAGAAAAAAGGTAATACATACTTATTAGAATTAGGCCAGGAGTTAATCCTAGTATGTTTTAGCCTTTAGGCTGCCGATAGACATGTTTTAGTCCTGCTTTGATCATTTTTCAGGCATTTCCTACTTAATTTCCTATATTGGCTCCATAGTCTTATTCTCTACATGTAAATGGCCAGTCTGCTTATTTTTATGCTTCTTTTTTCTTGTTGATGATTCTAATGAGAAATTTTAATATGTCTTATAATTGTAATTTTTTTCCTTCATAGAATTTTTGAAGAGATTCAGAAAATTGAGGACAATGAGTTCCATTACCAAGAGCAGGTACTGGAAGTCAAATTCTTTTTGAAAGTTTGCTGTGACCAAGTTGAAACTAGTGTGGATATTGTTCCTCTTTTTGGAAGTGTCACTGGAGTTCTAATTTTGCCTCTCTCTGTCATGTGAGTCTCAAGATGGCCTTGAGTCTATCTGAAAGTTAACTCTGTATTTTTGAGTATTTATACTGAGTAAGAGTGAAGGATTAGGCAGATTGACACAAATCATATTGTGTGGTAATCTATGTAGGCATCCATCTGTCTATCTCCTTGATAAACATTCATGGAGAGCTTGGAATCAGACTTAATATTTGGGGAATTCAAATATTGTAAAGACATTCTACAAGATAATGAGTAGTAATAACCATATGTAATATTAGAAACAGTGCACTCTAGGATTTCTGGGCAAGGAGAGCATTTGTCTTGATTGGAATATGACTAGGGAAGGTTTCATGGATATGATAAATTTGAATTGAGTTCAGGATTAAAAAATGCTTAAGGTTTGGCCCTGGTTGGGTAGCTCAATTGGTTAGAGCGTCGTCCGATATGTGGATTCGATCCTCGGTCAGTGCACATACAAGAAAGGATCAACCAGTGAATGCATGAATGGGTAGAGCAGCGAATTGATGCTACTCTCTCTCTTGCCCTCCATCCCTCTCTCTCCCCCTCTCCGTCTTCCTTTCTCTCTCTAAAATCAATCAATTTTTTTTTTTTAAATGGATAAGGTTTGGATGCATTCTAAGCAATAGGAAGCACATCAGTGGAGAACTCTGGGATAATGTGAAAGAGTGAATGATCCTATGTGTCTGTGGTACAGGGTATATGAAAGAAAGGTATTATGTAAGGCTGAAAGGTAAGGATTTTAGGGCAGGATTTTTAAAAAAAACCCTTTTGTGCCTTGGATTCCCTTTACATCCCTCCTCAGAATAATAGTTCATCCCTCCAACTTTTTAAACTCTCAGAAAAAGCAGTCCAGTGATCACTGGTATATCCCTTACCTGGCTTCACCAATTGCTAATATTTTACCATATTTTATTTTTTTCTCTTTCTCTCTCTCTTTATATATATATGTATGTGTGGGTATATGTGCTTTTTTTCCTCAAAACATTTGAGATTTAATTATAGATATCACTGTACTTTACCCCTACATTTTTTTAAATTAAATCTTTATTGTTCAGATTATTACAGTTGTTCCTCTTTTTCCCCCCATAGCTCCCCTCCACCCGGTTCCCACCCCACCCTCTGCCCTTGCCCCCACCCCACTG
>NW_005364671.1:674613-726933 GCF_000412655.1 Myotis brandtii
GAAGCAATGCAAGCTGCTGTGGGGCCTTGGGCCTTCTTTTGGATGTTCTGGGTCTCTCTGACCCAGCTGCAGTTTGTTAGGTAATTTTCAGATTGCAAAGGACCAGGCCTTTCATATGCAAAAGCCTCTGCGCACAGCTTGGGTGGGCGGGGTCTCAGGGAGTTAACAGGGCGGAGCAAGCAGCTATAGATGCTCCTCACTCCTACCCTAAGAGGCCCCGCATCTCAGTGTCCCGGTAATCGCCGCAAGCACCTCTGAGAGAAAGCCGCCCTCGAGTTCCGACCAATGCCAGGCAGTCCAGTTTCTCCCCGTATGAGTCTCGGTCCCCAGAGTCTCGCCCGGAACTGGAGTTCAGAGCAGTCGGGAGCTTGGACTTGCCTGGAACTGGAGTTCAGAGCATTCGGGAGCTTGTGACTCCCTCCTGATTGAAAAAGACAACTGCGTCCTCAGTTGCCAGCCCTTTCTGCGTGTGCCTCTGTACCTCTGCACTTTACTTCCGTTCCTCCTCTGAGTCTCAGTGTGCTTTTTTCTTTCCTTCTAGTTGTAGAATTTCCACTCAGCCAGCCTTCCTGTGGTTCTGGATGATGTCCGTTTTGTCTTTTAGTTGTATTTTTGAAGTGGTTGTGTGAGGCAGCAATTTCCGGTGTTTACCTGTGCCGTCATCTTGGTTTCTCCCTTTACCCCTACATTTTAAAACATGCATCTACAAACAAATGTATTCTCTTACATAATGTGACCAAAATTGTCACACTCGGGCAATTTAACAACGAAATAATATTGGCTCAGTGGTTGAGCATCGACGTATGAAACAGGAGGTCACGGTTCGATTTCTGGTCAGGGCACATGCATGGGTTGCAGGCTCCATCCCTGTGGGGACATGCAGAGGCAGCCATTAATGATTCTCATTATTTATGTTTCTATCTCTCTCCCTTTCCCTTCCTCTCTGAAATCAATAAAAATATATTTTTAAAAAAGAAACAATACTGTTAATTACACAGTTCATGGAATAGTGTTTCTAGGTACATAAAGTAAAATACAGTAGTTTCCAAAGAAATATTGAAATAAAGTACTTAAAATAGTAAAAAATATATTTTTATTAATACAGTGAATAAGAAGGTTTTTGGCAGGTCTAATAATTACTATAGTTTTTAAGTAGCAGTGAGTGTGATATTTTAAAATATCTGCAACAATTATATTGTGATTTCTATTGGTTGTAATCATAGATGCTACTAACACTATTGTGGTTTGTTGCCATATTCATAATTGAATAAAAATTCTAAATTAGAGATTAGTGAAAATCCTATATAATAAAAGCCTGGCGCGACTTCCTTGCATGATGTCACAAGATGGCTGCCACAAGATGGCTGGCCGGGGAGGGCAGTTGTGGGCGATCAGGCCTGCAGGGGAGGGCAGTTGGGGGTAACAGGCCATCAGGGGAGGGCAGTTGTGGGCAATCAGGCCAGCAGGGGAGGGCAGTTGGGGGTGAACAGACCAGCAGGGGAAGGCAGTTGGAGGCGACCAGGCCTGCAGGGAAGAGCAGTTAGGGGCGACCAGGCCAGCAGGGGAGGGCAGTTAGGGGCAATTGGGCCGGCGGGGGAGTGCAGTTGGGGGCAACAAGGCCTGCAGGGGAGGGCAGTTGGGGGCAAGAACAGGTCAGCAGAGAAGTGCAGTTGGGGGCGATTGGGCTGGCAGGGGAGCAGTTAGGTGTCAATCAGGCTGGCAGGGGAGTGGTTAGAGGTGTTCAGGGTGTCAGGCATAAGTGGTTAGGGGCAATCAGGCAGGCAGGCGAGTGGTTAAGAGCCAGCAGTCCCGGATTGTGAGAGGGGTCCCAGATTGGAGAGGGTGCAGGCTGGGCTGAGTGATGCCAGCCCCTCCCCCCGAACCCCCTCGCACGAATTTTATGCACTGGGCCTCTAATAAATATATAATTCCTTTTCAACCATATTCTTG
Source organism: Myotis brandtii (assembly GCF_000412655.1). NCBI lineage: Eukaryota > Metazoa > Chordata > Mammalia > Chiroptera > Vespertilionidae > Myotis > Myotis brandtii. Next base: position 676,564 of record NW_005364671.1, read on the forward strand.
CATTACCACCCCCTCCTGAATTTGTCCACTGATATCTTGTGGGAGGTGTTAATGGACCCTAGATTAAGACCAGTATGTAGAGCATCTTTTTTTTTTTTTAATTATTACTGATTTGAGAGAGAAAGAGATTTGTTGTCCCACTTATTTATGCATTCATTGGTTGATTCTTAATATGTGCCCTGACTGGGGCTCAAACTCACAACCTTGGTGTATCAAGATGACACTCCAACCAACTGAGCTACCCAGCCAGTGTTCATAGAGCATCTTGAAACCTACCTTTTTGGATCATTACTAAAGATGATTTCCTGAATATAAGTAGAGAAAACTTAAGTACTTGAGGACAAAGTAACAAAAACTGTGAGCTTCCAGTTGCTATTTATTCCTATGTGTAATCTGATCTATATACTTGAAGTCACTTGAAATTGAAATGAAAATCTTATTCTGTGAAAACAGAAAGATTTCTGTGATTTGTTTTGGCTATTAGGGGGTCTTGTAGACACTCCTCCCTGTAAATAGATTGATATGCATAGAACCCACAAGTCTTGCTATGTACCTTACCAAGAATGATTTTATTCAGTGTCCTTATCAGCTATGGTGGCAACATGTGGACAAGAACTGTGGCAGAGAAGGAGTGGGAACAAGAATTGTGGACTAAAACTATAAGTGATACCAAAATTTCTTTTTTGGGGGATCTGCTTTTTAGCATTGGTTGAGTGAGTGACATTTTCCTTCTGTCCCTTCAGTTTCTTCTTAGCAAGGCATTTCAAAGATTTTTTACTGACATCTCATTTTGTAGCTCATTGCTTTCACCTTTAGCAATATTCATGAATACTTTGATTTTAAAACATGAGCCCAAAACATCCTAAATTAAAACCTAATCAGTGCAAAGTCAGAACAAATCAGAAAGGTCCATATCTGTGTGAACTGCTAAATTAACTCAAGTAGCTCAGCTTATTTTTGTGTTTATATATTTCCTTTATAAACAAAATTGAAATGTCTCCTCTTCAGATTTTTTACTAGTCTTCATTAAAAGAGGTAAATAGGAATTCCCTTTTCAAACTATTCAAACCAGTATTTTTTAATTAAGAAATTAAAAAAATTTTTTTAATTTTACATAGGAACTTGGACTCAGTATATATCATAAATCAACTATGTGAACTCGAGAAAAGCTGTTTAAATGCTTTCTGTAGGCAGAAAAACAGGAATAATGTAACAACAATGGAAGACAGTGAGACTTTGTAGTAGGTGAAAAAATTAGAGGGTAGACAATAACAAGTGTTAGAGAAGATGTAGAGCAGTGATTCTCAACCTGTGGGTCGCGACCCCTTTGGGGTCGAACGATCCTTTCACAGGGGTCGCCTAAGACCATTGGAAAACACATATATAATTACATATTGTTTTTGTGATTAATCACTATGCTTTAATTATGTTCAATTTGTAACAATGAAAATACATCCTGCATATCAAATATTGACATTACGATTCATAACAGTAGCAAAATTACAGTTATGAAGTAGCAACAAAAATAATTTTATGGTTGGGTGTCACCACAACATGAGGAACTGTATTAAAGGGTTGCGGCATTAGGAAGGTTGAGAATCACTGAGAGAAATTGGAACCTTCATACATGCTGGTGGGAATGTAAAATGGTACACTACTTTGGAAAACTGTTTGGCAGTTCCTTAAAAAGTTATACATAGAGTTACCATATAAGCTAGCAATTTCACACCTAGATATACACCCATGAAAATTGAAAATATGTTTACACAAAACTTGTACACAGCTTTTCAGAGCAGCATTATTCATGGTAGCCCCAAGGGGAAGCAACCCAAATGTCCATCGGTGAATGAATGGTTAAACAAAAGTAGACTATCCATACTGTGGAATATTACCCAGCTATTAAATAGAAATGATCCCAGCCGGTGTGGCTTAGTGGTTGAGTGTCAACTCATGAACCAAAAGATCATGGGTTCGATTCCCAGTCAGGGCACATGCCTGAGTTGTGGACTCAATCCCCAGTAGGGGGCGTGCAGGAAGCAGCCGATCAATGTTCTCTCTCAGCGATGTTTCTATCTATCCTCCCTTCCTCTCTCTATAAAATAGATTTAAAAAAATTTTTTTAAAGGAAATAAATTATTCATTTCATGCTACAACATGGATGAACCTTGAAAACATCATGCTAAATGAAAGGAACCAGGCAGAACAAGTCACATATTATATGAATCAGTTTATATGAAATATCCAGAATAGGTAAATCCATAAAGACAGAAAACAGATTGATGGTGGCCAGTGGCTGAGAGTGTAGGTAATGGGAAGCAACTGCTTAATGGGTAGGGGAGTTTCCTTTTGGCAAAATGTGGGAATGGAACCAGTTGGTTCCAGTTGGTTCAAGATTCTGTGCATTAAATTGAAGTAATATGCTGATTAATACAACTTCTTATATAGACTTATCTAATCACACATTTGGATTTCTATATTAATTTGGTTCATGGTTACAAATAGCTTTTAGGTGATAGTGCTGCACTGATAAAATGAAGATCCTGTCTTTAGGGACCTCACTGCATTGTGGGGCACTTGACATATAAGCAACCCATATTGTGATTTTACAGTTCAGTCTCGTGATTGTTATCATGAAGAGGCTGTGACATCATTAGAGCCTGGTGTGTGGGAGGGTTCAGGAAAGGGCTTTGGTGGTGTGTTAAGCTCCTTTAAGGTAGTAGGCTCTGGTTATATATCATTTTGGAATTCTAACTATCCGTTTCTTAAGCTGCGTTTATGTTTGGTTCTATCAGTTCAGAAGCTTTGTTGCACCTTTTTTAAAAAGGAGAAATAAGTATTTGTGGCAAATTAAGAATAATAATGGGGAGTTTCTGGTGTGAAATAATTTTACCTCTTTTCAGACAGATCCAGTTGAGTATGTGGAAAACATGTGTGAAAACATGCAGCTATACCCTCTGCAGGACTTTCTCACTGGAGATCAGCTTCTTTTTGAATACAAGCCAGAAGTAAGGAGGTTTCCATTTCTAACACTTAACATTTAGAGAAAGAAGGGTGAGAAAGTGCAGAAAAGTGCTTAAGAACCGTGGGAATGGAGAAAGCTTAATTGTATTTAGTCGTGTCTTGGTTGTTTAAATCAAAGAAATATCAGTAGTTTTGTGGATAATTTTCCATGATTCTTGTATATGATTATGTTTTAATAGGAGAAAATCAAGTCCTTTTCTTAGGTACTATTTTCACCATTTTTCAAGTATTGAAACATCTACTTAAATAGTTAAAGTGATTCCTAAAAATTATGTGCTTTGGTTGCTAAGCAAACTAGAGTTGTTTAGCTGACCCTTTAATTCAGTTGGAGACACTACACAACTAAATTTTAATTATTTTGAAAATATTTACAAGAAAAATAGATTCACTGAATTCAAAATATATATGATTTATAGGTAACTTTACATAACACATAAATAGTTGGTCAGGAACTTTCCTCCACTGTTCCTGGGAAACAAGTAATTTTGTTTCTTATAGAGTAACAGTTCTCACAGGGGTGATTTTGCCCCCAGGGGACATTTGTCCATATCTGGAAACATTTCAGTTGTCATACTGGGGTTGCTCTTGGCATCTAGTGGATAGAAGCCAGAGATATGGCTAAATATCCTACATGAAGACAGTACGCCACAACAAAAAAATATCTGGTCCAAAATGTTAATAATGCCAAGCTTGAGAAACTTTGATGTAAGGTAAAACATAACTACTCATTTTAAAGAGGGTAGGGAAAGGGAGAGGAAGAAGCAGCAACCATACCTTCTCGTCATTTCCCCAGAATGGTTGTGCCCAACAGTCCAAGTGCTTTTTTCTGAACTACCATTTGTCATTTTTTTCCTTAAAGAAATATTTAAATGGTAGTTATCATTTCAAAACTAACCCATAAAATCTTGTTTTAGTCCTTGTCATAGCTTAAAGATTATTGCAGTAGGCCCTACATTGGGATTGTTTTTACTGTTTCTTGGGTGTGAGATGGCAGTTAAGAGTATATAGTCTTTGGAATCATGTGCAAACTCTTTGTTTCTTCTAGCTGCATTTTGTACAGATTACATAATCTTTAACTTGAGAAAATTATCTTTAACCTCTGAAGCTATGTTATTTTCAATAAAATTGGTGTACCTTAGGATTTTTAGGATTAAATGAAATAGCATATGTTAAACATTATCTGACACATAGTAAAAACTTAGTGATAACTATTTTTACTGGTAATACTGTTTCTACATATGATTAGAGATGAATACTGCTTATATAGCATTATCTAGAAACATTTTAAACAACTAATAGTCTAATGAAGTTATATAAATTAGGGTGTTCATGGACTATAGACATTTTCATTTATGTCGAGATCTTGGGGTGTTTAACATAACATAATGTGGTTCTGCCTTTTTAACAGAGATATATAGGTTACAGTTGTTGTTAATGTGTCTCCTCCCCCATTCCCATCCCTTATTAGGTCATTGCTGAAGCCCTTAATCAGCTAGTTCCTCAAAAAGCAAATCTCGTTCTGCTGTCTGGTGCTAATGAGGGAAAATGTGACCTCAAGGAGAAATGGTTTGGGACTCAGTATAGTATGGAAGGTAAAATATTTTGAATAATTGTCCTACATAATTAAGGTGTATCTGACTAACCTGGGAATTTTTATTTCTTAATAATCTGACTGATAACCTGGCTGGAGTGGTTCAGATGGTTGGAGTATCATCCTGTGCACTGAAAGGTTGCAGGTTTGATTCCTGGTCAGGACATATACCTAGGTTTCAGATTCAATCCCTGGTCGGGGCACATATTGAAGGCAACTGATTGATGTTCTCGCTCTCTCCTTTGGTCTCTCTCTCTCTCTCTCTCTCTCCCTCCCTCCCTCCCTCCCTCCCTCTTTCTTTTCCTCCCTCTTCCTTTCTAAGCATGACCTCGAGTGAGGATTTTAAAAATAGAATAAAAACATAATAATTTGATAGTTCCTGTAGTGAAAAAGTATATGTATTTTTAGATTACTTTGAAATGAAAATTACTTATACTTCTATGCAGGAAATTATTTTCTGCTATGATTATATCTATATTTATTAGATAGTAAAAAATCCTGTTGTCTTGATAGTTAGGGGGCAGTTTTGAATATGTTTTAGAAAAGTATATCTTAAACTTCTTTAGTGTGCATGTGTATCACCTGGAGATCTTATTAAAATATAGATTCTGCCCTAACCGGTTTGGCTCAGTGGATAGAGCGTCGGCCTGCGGACTCAAGGGTCCCAGGTTCGATTTCAGTCAAGGGCATGTACCTTGGTTGCGGGCACATACCTAGTAGGGAGTGTGCAGGAGGCAACTGATCAATGTTTCTCTCTCATCGATGTTTCTAACTCTCTATCCCTCTCCCTTCCTCTCTGTAAAAATCAATAAAATATATTTAATAAAATAAAATATAGATTCTGATTTAGTAGCTCTGGGGTGGGGCCTGAGATTCTGCAATTCTAACAAGCTCCCAGGTAATACCAATGCAGCAGAGACAACGCTGAGTAGCAAGAGCCTAGAATGCCTAGATATGTCAATCACAGGTTTCCGAAGAAAGGAGAATTAATTTGTGAAGGCCAGTTGTTGACTGGTTTGTTATTGAAAGAATTCTGAACATTGCATTGTTTATTGGATCAGTTTGTTTTTCCATTTCTACAGATGTTGAAAACTCTTGGGCTGAACTGTGGAAGAGTAATTTTGAATTAAATCCAGATCTTCATCTTCCAGCTGAAAACAAGTATATAGGTCAGTGAAATAGCTATCATTATTCATAATCCATCCATAGTCTAATAAAATGGCACCTGTATAGAACAGTATGTTTTACAAAGAACCATTAGATTCATATTTGAGTTTCCTAGTAATACTCTGGGCTGGGCATTACTGTTTTCTTACTTTTTTGAATGAGAAAACTGAAGCTCAAAAAAGCAAATCAACTTGTCCAAGACTATTCAGTTGGCGAATGGAGGAAACAGGACTTTAACATAGATCTTGGGACTCTCTGAAGTATTTGTTTTTGCTTTATCATAGCTGATCCTTTCATTCAGTCTATGTAGGAATTACCATTATCTCATCTGGTTGTTTTAGTGTTTTTCAAATTCTAGATGGCAACCCATTAGAGGGTTGTGAAATCAGTATAATGGGTTGTGATGCCAGTGTAATCGTTGTGAAAGCATTTAAAAAATCAATTAGAATGGAAAATAGCAAAATGTTTAATTGCATCAAGAAAGAGTATTATCTTAAGAACTTTGGTTCCAGACTTCACTAAGAGAAGTTACTTAGAATTCTGAAACCGAGAATGGATTGCTAGGAACCCTGCTAATATATCTGAGTGAGTTATTACTCTTTTCTTTTGTTAGCCTCGGACTTCATGTTGAAAGCTTTTGATTCTCCTGAGACAGAATACCCTGTTAAAATTGTGAACACTCCACAAGGTTGCCTGTGGTATAAAAAAGACAACAAATTCAAAATCCCCAAAGGTAAAATTTTCCATTCCTTACAGGAGTGAAATAAGTGTTTCAAATCTTTCTTCACTTTGTAGCAAATGTTTTTCCTTATGTCTATCATCTACCTCCCTTTTTCCTTCCGCTTCCATTTGAACACCTTTTCTAGGCGTATCTGTCAGATCAATACTGTGCTCTGGTGCTATCACAAAAATCCTGTAACACTACAGATTCTAGGAAATAAAGATTCAGACCTAACATGAAATTGTTTTTCAGATATTTTACTTTCAGTATAATGAAAGCACAGCCAGGTTTTTTGGCCATCTTAGGGAATAGGTACTTTTGAACATTGTTTGGAGTGTTGTCTTGTACACCAAAGGTTGTGGGTTTGATTCCCGGTCAGGGCACATGCCCAGGTTGGGGGTTCAGTCCCCAGTTGGGGCACACGCGGGAGGCAACTGCTTAATGTTTCTCTCCCCTTTCCTCTCTCTCTAAAATCAACAAAAACATATCATCAGGTGAGGATTTTTTAAAAAAATTAAGTAAGAATACACTGAAGGAAATTATTCTTAGATACCAGAGCCTCATGGAGCATTACAAATGTGAAATATTTTCTGTATATCTATCTCCCTCTACCGTTTTGTTTTTCTGAATAGAGGAAGCATAGTATACAGTTAAACAGACTCTAAAATCCTTTTCTTCAACATGGCAGTCCAAAGTGTACTGCTTTTGTTTCTGTTCCTGTGCATAGCATAGGAATTTACTGAAGCAAACTGGAATTAAAGACTAAGTGTTCTTGCTTTCTTGAATAGCTTATAAGAGTTTCTAAAAAATGTTTTTAACATTTATTCAGCTTCCTTGGAAAGGCTCTGCTATAACTTCTTGTGAACATTGGGATTTTTCTCTAATGTTATTGACATGTATACCTCTGTAAACATTTTCCCCGACGAATGCTATTGATAAATATGAATATTCATAAGTCTCTCTGTATATCTGTCTATATATCTGATCTTCCGATAGATTAAAGTGTGCCTTTTGGTCATTATTTGGAATGGTAAATATTACTTTTTAAAGGACCTCTAAGGATAAAAATGTAATAAGGATTTAAGGATTAGTAGCTTATTTCAGAATTTTTAAAAAGCATAATTTGGGGTATAAATAGCAGATACATAAAATATTTGAGTCCTCTGTTCTTTATTTTCTTATCTATAATTTTTTTGCTTTCAGCATATATTCGTTTTCATCTGATCTCACCTTTGATTCAGAAGTCTGCAGCAAAGTAAGCAATTGTCCTCTTTTCTAGAAAAAATATTTATTATTGAAAGTTATTTTGTTTCATTCTGAATCATTCTATCATTTTCTCTATCAGTACCTGGGCTATGCTGCTGATTATGTATTTTTTTTGTGCCCAAAACAAATTATTTGTATCAGTAGTAAACATTGAACTGGAACTGTGACTGCTGCATTTCCAGTGCCCATTTGTGAAACAGGCTGATAGCGTAGACTCATCATAGACTTAGTGGATTGAAGTAGTTCCTTAGAGATTAGTTTGGGTTAGCTTCCAGTCTATAATGAAGACTAGTGGGTCTGTTGATCCTGTATTTAGAGACTGCCAGAGAACCTGATTATGTATGCTTTGTTCTTAGCAAATTACTTATATATTTATGTAAATAGCTGCATTGTAGGAGGTCAGAGAGCTTAAAATATTCCTGAAACATAGGAGGTTCTCAGGAAAATATATTGTGTTTCTTCCTTAAAATCCAACCTTAAAATGACAACCAGCATTAACATTTATTAATATCCACTTTAAAAAAAGACATTACCTTCATCCTTCCCCCTCGGATTTTTAATTTGTCAATCAGAAAAGTTAGGCCTTAGGAGTAGTTGGAGCCTTTAGGCAAGTTGCCTTTGATGCCTTTTACACTTCCCCACAGTGCAGCATTAATATGACCATTTCTATGTGTGCATGAGATGAAAAAGATTGGGAAGCACTGCTGAAGGTAGTAGTTCTATAATGCTCCTATGAAACTGAGTCCTGGGTAAGCAGTATTTACCTGGAGCTCCATTAGTATATACTTTTACATTCTGGAGAAGTGATTTAACATCTTTGTAAAAGTGAAGTTTCTTATTCTAAATCAAAGCATATATTTTCATGTCTATTTCTTGTCAATTAACAATGACTTTTGCATTTTATATTGTCAGTGTGGTCCTCTTTGATATCTTTGTTAATATTCTCACCCATAACCTTGCGGAACCAGCTTATGAAGCAGATGTGGCACAGCTGGAGTATAAGCTGGTAGCTGGAGAACATGGTTTAATTATTCGAGTGAAAGGATTCAACCACAAACTACCTGTAAGTGCAAGTGCTGTTTTACTCATAGAGAATTTTATAATTTCATATTTATATTTGTTGCCCCTATAGCACCAAGCATAGAAGCTTGTGCATGGAGTGCTATACATAGAAAGAAATGTTTATTAATTAAACTAGAGGCCCGTTGCACGAAGATTCGTGCAATAGGCCTTCCTTCCCCTGGCTGCCGGCACCGGTTTTCCTCCGGCACCTGGGACCCAGGCCTCGAGGCTTGGCTTCTCTGCCCGACCACAGCAGCGAGGCTTGGCTTCTCTGCTCAGGCTGCAGCAAGGCTTGGCTTCTCCGCTCTGGCTACAGGGGAGAAGCCAAGCCTCTTTAGTCTTCAGTCGTCTTCAGTCTTCAGTCATATTCAGTCTTCAGTAGTCTTCAGTCTTCACTCTGCGCCTGCATATGCAAATTAACCGCCATTTTGTTGGGTTAATTTGCATACTCATCCTGATTGGCTGGTGGGCATAGCAGAGTGACACCAATTTGCATGTTTCTCTTTTATTAGTGTAGATAATGTTTATTACTGTGTTTTTTTGGCTCTGAGAGCTATTTTAACTTTGGCCACACATAAGAGCAACAGATATTCATTCCTTAGTAGCAATGCATGCAACACTGACAGGCACTGACACATTGCCTGACATAGAGTAGAACTCAGATGTTTGTATCCTTTCTTCCTCTTATACTCTATCCCATTGTTTCAAGTATGTGTATTTTGCTTCTTAGTTCTAAGTTTATGAACCTTTTAGAAACAGGATCCTGTATCCTATCAGTAGTTTGTCTTTTGGTAAGGAATGTGTTCCAGTGTTGCTTTGTCTAAAACTTCATAAGCAGAAGAAGAAATAATATGGGGTGCTAGCTAAGAGGATTAGATCATTAAATACCAGGAAAGTAATATAATGTACCCAACAACAAATTTTATATCTTGATTTTTTGGGTAGAAATCAATATAAAATAAGATATAAAACCATATATTAAGGTTTGGGGCTCTTGGTTCACACACACAAAAAATCTGGAGGAAAGGACCTGGCAGATGTTAGATCTGTGCAAAGAGGTGATAGCTTCAATATCTTAGCAATAACGCTAGTGAATAATATAGTTCTCTTTATACCTTCATCCCTGTCAGTCTCCTCAGGGAACAAATATTGGTCTTAGGAGGATACACCATGGAGTATTTTACTTTTGTCAACCTTCAAAGGCCTACATGTAATGTAACTTAAGATCCAAACAGATTAAAGCCTAAACAGAAGAGAGCTTTTCAAAATACAGACCATAGAAAAGTATTTGAGGGTCTTCATTTTATGAAGCTTACCTAGCTTTAATATTAAAACCTGAGATAGAATATAAATATATAAAACTCGAGACCAGTTTTACCTGTAAAATGTAGGTGCAAACTTTAAAAAATTTGAAAATTAAAAAAAAAGTAACAAAAAGAATACGTCACTATGACCAAATGCTAGGAATGCAAAAGGTTGGTTGTTCAGTATTAGGAAGTTGATGAATAAATAACAGTTCGTATGAGAAGCACGACAGGCAGACCTCAGAATTTTGTGGGTTTGGTTCTAGACCCCCACAATAAAGCGAGTACCGCAATGGCTACTACATTAAAGTGAAAAAAATAAAAGAAATAAAATAAAATCACTTGGAAAAGTAAAAATATTTTTCTTTGCAAATGATATGGTTGTATTCTTAGAAAACCTAAGATGCTACTAAAATTATAAAAATAACTTGTGATATGGCTTGTCACAAGATCAGTATATCCAAATCAATGGCTCTTTTTCCTATAGTAGCAATAACTACTTAGACATGGATGGAAATATTTATAATATTGAAAAAAAAAATACCTAGGAAGAAATAAAAAAAAAATGCCGAACTAGTCTAAAGAAAACTATAAGTCTTTTTTGTTGTTGTTAATCCTCACCTGAGAATATTTTTTCCATTGATTTTGTTGTTCTTTTTTTTCTTTTTAATCCTCATCTAAGGAGTTAGAACATTTTTTCCATTGATTTTTAGAGAGAGTGGGAGGGGGGAGGGAGACAGAGGGGAAAGAGAGAAAAGAGGGCGAGAGAGAGGAAACATCAATTAGTTGCCTCCCGCTTATGCCCCGATGGGCCAAGAATCAAGCCTGCAACTGAGGAACATGCCCTTGACTGGGAATCGAACCCAAACCCTGTGGTCTGTGGGTTAACGCTCTAACTATTGAGCACCAGCCAGGGCTCTTGATTTTTTTTCTTTTTTTAATCCTCACCTCAGGATATTTTTCCATTGATTTTTAGAGAGGGTGAAAGGGAGGGGTGGAGCCCTAACCGGTTTGGCTCAGTGGATAGAGCGTCGGCCTATGGACTGAAGGGTCCCAGGTTTGATTCCGGTCAAGGGCATATACCTTGGTTGCGGGCACATCCCCAGTAGGGAGTGTGCAGGAGGCAGCTGATCGATGTTTCTCATCGATGTTTCTAACTCTATCCCTCTCCCTTCCTTTCTGTAAAAAATCAATAAAATATATTTTTAAAAAAGAAAGGGAGGGGTGGAGTGAGAGAGCGAGAGAAACATCAGTGTGAGAGTCATCGATTGGTTGCCTCCTGCACATGTCCCTACTGGGTCTTGGGATCAAACCAGCAACCCAGGTATGTGCCCTTGACAGGAACTGAACCCTTGACCTTTTGGTCTGTGGGCCAACACTCTAACCACTGAGCACACCAGCCAGGGCTATAGCTCTTATTGAAGCATATAAAAAAGACTTTAAGGGAGAGAATTACAATGTTTCTGGATAGAACACCTTGATAGAAAGTTGTCATTACTTGAAAATTAATATGTAATAAGCAATTACTCCCAGTTAAAATCACATTTGGGGGCACTTGGGATATGGATAAAATTATTTTCAAGTTCATATGGAAGAAAGAAATGTTTAAGAATACCCATGAAAATTATAAAAATAGAAGAATCATTGCTCCAAATTTGACAGTGATGGAGGATTTTAGCCCCTGGAAATTGTTTGAGTCATCAGTACTTCTCTTATGTCTCCCACAATGCCAATTACCATTTGGGTCCCTGGTAAAAACCAATGGAAAACATCCCCACCATCCAACAAAAACGTAGTGGGTTTCCATGCTTCTCCACTTAAAGTGCCTCTTTCTTTTCTTTTTAGCTACTGTTTCAGCTCATTATTGACTACTTAGCAGAGTTTAATTCCACACCAGCTGTCTTTACAATGATAACTGAGCAGTTGAAGAAGACCTACTTTAACATCCTCATCAAGCCTGAGACTCTGGCCAAGTGGGTACACATGGGATCAGCTTTTATTTTGAAGGCCTGAAAGTATTTGCCTTCCTAGGGGTCAGTTATGGGGGCTGAGGCTATAGTTTTACTGCTAATTTTCAGACTTGTTAGAATTGTGCTCTGGTTTAGGAAACCATGCCATGGGATTATAGGATTTCTAAACCCAGCTAAAGTAGGGTGAGTAGGACTGAAAGTAGCTCACTGTATTTAATTAGAGGCTGAAGGTTTTAGGGTGTTTTTTTCCAAAGTCTGTAAGTAAATAACAGTTAAAGAAGTTATGGCTTTGTTGTAGCTTAGAATTACCTGCTGGTGATATTTTTGTGTTGGGTACTGGGATGAGTAGCTGAGATAAATTACTTAACATATCATTTATCTGTCTAGCAATTGCAGTTTTCCAGAATTCAGCCAAAGTTACAGAAAAGAGAAGACTTCTGGACAGTCTGTGTACTAATGCTTAAACCCTCTGCTAATAAGCAGCCCCCTTCAGCCTTCCATCAGAGCCTGTAGCCTATAGGGTACCTTTGTGTGAATCAGGAGAAAGTACCCTCTTGGGGTACCCTCTGTCAGCTTGTGGAGCCTTTATGGGAGGGAGTGAAAAAGTTCCCCTCTGAGCAGGCCCAGCCCTTTGTGTACATGGTTTGCAAGCCCCCACTTTACCTCCTTGCTGGGCATCTGCAAATGGTAAACAGCACAACCTGATACAGACGTTCTGCTTTTGATAGTAAGAATGAGCCCATAAATGACCAAAATTCAAAAGCAGTTAAGAGTCGGGCAGGTAATAACTAATAATCTGATTATTAAAACTAATAACCAAATATAAGTTGGAAAGGAGAGTTGTCCAGAACTATTGAAATGTTGAGAAAATAGCCCTGTGTGTGCAGTTACTCCTGAATGCTACTTTATTAAAATGTGGTAAAGTAATAATAATACCTTTTCATTGAAGATTCATTATGTGCTAGACCTAAGAACTTTGTGTATTTATTTCTCACCAAAACCCCATTATTATTTTTCTTGTTTTATAAATGAAGAAATTGAGTCACAGGTGACTTGCCCAAGATAAACAGATTAGTGTGGGGTCAGGGTCAGTCTGATTTTGGCCTAAAGCTACTACCTGTACTATATTGTCACTTCAGTAATAGATATCTATAATGGTGACCTCTAGTAATTAGTAAAATGTTAGATTTTTAATCAAAATAGTAATAATTTTAAATTGGTGTGCAACTCATCTGGCAACTTATGTGAAATATTTTATTTTGCAACTGTGACAGATAAAAGTGAGTTGTACCATTGAGCAAATCTGTGTAAAAGTTTATGTGTGCAATTTTAAGTGCTTTTTGGTGATTGTTTCCCCATCTTAAATAGTGATAGAAATTGTTTCTCTTTAAAATATATCATCTGTAGAAATTTAACCAAATCTCTCTATACCTTCAAGATTCATATCTTACAACAAAACATTTTTTTCTGCCCTCTGTACAGAGACGTGCGGCTTTTAATTCTGGAATATGCCCGCTGGTCTATGATTGACAAGTACCGGGCTTTGATGGATGGCCTTTCCCTTGAGTCTCTGCTGAGCTTTGTCAAAGAGTTCAAATCCCAGCTCTTTGTTGAAGGCCTGGTACAAGGAAATGTCACAAGCACAGTGAGTGTGAGGTGTTCTGTTGCTGTTGGGCTGGTCTGAATGCTTTTGTGGGCTCTGGAATTGCATTAGTTCTTCCCTGAAGCTCTGGGTTTGGCAGGCCAGCGTTGTCATAGGCTATTTAGAAGGGAACCTGGCCCCTCTGATGCTGGGCAAGACTTTCTTATGAAGGAGACTGCTGGCAATGGACCAGGACTTTGGATGAAATGGGCTTGGTAAATATACTAGTCTGGTATTGGTTATGTTTGTTGACAGTTATGTAGAGAAACTACAAACAGTTTAGAAATTAAAGTGGGACCTGGGGAGTGGTGAGGGATGTACACACATATAAGCAAGCAGAACTTGTATGTCAGGCTTATCCTGTAGTAAATAGAGAACCATTGAAGGGTTTAAAAGAAGGTTTGTCATTAAGAAAGACCCAGACATTCCAGTTATGAGGCTGTTATAAAAGTTTATATGAAGTATGATTTCACTTATATGAGGTATCTAGGGTTGTCGAAGTCATAGAAACAGCAGAATGGTGGTTACCAGGGTTTGGGAGAGGTAAAAAGAGGAAATTGTTCTATGGGTGTAGAGTTAAAAAGTTTTGCAAGATGAAAAATTGTGGAGTTCCATTTCACAACACTGAATATACTTAACACTAGAGAACTGTACGTTTAAAAATGGTTAAGAAGGTAAACTTTGTTATGTGTCTTTCCACACGCACACAAAGTGAAGTGAAAATGATGAAGCTTTAGAGGTTTGGCAAAATAAATGAGTCTGAAGTACTTAAGAAATAATAAGGTAGAGAGGATGGCCAAAACACAGTGACTGATTAGATGTGGGGGGTGAGGGAGAAGGGAAGGATCTAGGATGATGCCCAAATTTCTTGCTGACCCAGTGGGTTTGTGGAGGAGGAGGAACAATAGTAGATTTGAGGGCATATGAGGAGTTTGTTGTGAGATTTTGAGTTGGAGATATGTGTGGGACCTTGTGACGAACAGGCCTCTTGTAGCCAAGAGTGCATCATTGATTGGGTCTCTTCCTAAACTCTTTGGCTGTTGACCATCTTCTATGGCTTCTCAGTTTCTCAGGACCGGCCCTTTGATGGAATATACATATAAATGGCCACTTTTGAGTTTGGCTGCTTCCTTCTCACTCCTCTATGTCTTTATCCCACACACTTACCCAGCCTTAGTTTCTGACCTGTTCACAGAAAGAAGTTTAAAAGCCTCAACTCACATAGAAGAGCAGGAACAGTTGCCTGCTTCTCTGAGCAGTGGTAGTATTGGGCAGGGCCTTTGGTCCAGAGGACTTAGTACCATGTCTTGCCCCAGATAGAAATCACTTTAGAAATGGGCCTACCCCTCCACTAATCCCTCCTTTTGTTGGTTAAAAAAACAAGTTTTGAGAGGAGGAGGGGATGCATTCACTTAGGATTATGCTGTTGCTCACTCTGTGCCAGGCTCCAGGTTTCTAAAGCAGTTACAGTTGTCAGAGGGCACAGAATATTGGGGTAAACTGAACAGTTAGTTTGATCCAGTGGGGAAAGTGTCACAGTGTGCAGGTAAGCAGAGTGCTGAGGAATTGTTCATTTTAGAGCCACTTAGTGTTCAATGGACATATATTAAGTCAGTGAATGATGAGCCCAATGAATGAATGACTTACCCAGCATTTTGGGTGACAGACTATATCTGCTTTCCTAATGTTATCCAGGGCTTCCCAAGAGATTAGAATACAGTGGGGCCTTGACTTACGAGTTTAATTCGTTCCGTGACGGAGCTCGTAACTCAAATTACTCGTATGTCAAATCATTAAAGTGAACGAGTGAGACATGTGATGCTGGGCTGATGTTGTGGCGTTCACTGTGACGTTCGCTGCGCCAACTAGCGGTGGGGTATCTGAAGCTGGCTCGTAACCCGAATTTTAGCTCGCAACTCAAAGCAAAAAATCGGCCGAGAGACAGCTCGTATCTCGAAAAACTCGTTAGTCGGGACACTCATAAGTCAAGGCCCCACTGTATGGATATTAGTTGGTTCTGGGTGAAATTAATGTCAAGAGAGCCTAATGCAGTTATTTCTTCTCTTTCGCCTCTTAGGACTCTATGGATTTCCTGAAATATGTTATTGAGTGAGTATTGGTTTGAGTTTTCTCTTTGGGAGTTATGTGTTCTTACCAGCAGGAGGGCCTTGAGCCACTACTCAATTGTGACTAAATCACAGTGGACATAATTCTTGTGGTAGGTTTTCTTGAGACTAGTTATATAAACAAAGCACTTCAGAAGGAATTGTGGAAAGCCTGACCTCTTTTTCAGTTTTGGGGTGGGGTAAGAGGATAAAGGCACTGCCTCAGTGACCCACACTGATTCTTTTGCAGCAAGCTGAACTTCATGCCTCTGGAGCAGGAGATGTCTGTGCAGTTCCAGGTGGTAGAACTGCCCAGTGGCCACCACATATGCAAAGTGAGAGCTCTGAACAAGGGTGATGCCAACTCTGAAGTCACTGTGTACTACCAGGTCAGTTGGCCCCTTGCACAGCCATCCTCATGGCTAAGTACCTTTAAGGCATTAAAGCCTGGGGGAGTAGTGACCCTCTGACCTCCCAGACCCTCTGTAGTTTTGTGCTTGGGATCATTTTGTTTTCTTGAAGCAACATTTAAAAATTGCTCTTGTCAGTAAAATGAACCCCTTTTAAACCACAGTGCTTTATGAATTACCCAAGTACTAGTCCAGAGGACAGACTAAAGTGTGGTTGGAAATTCCCGTACATTCCGCTGACAGAACCCCAAGCAATAGGAGGACATTTGTTAAAAGGATGATTTTGAAAATTAGACAAAAGTAAACATAACTATGTAATCAGTATACAGCAAACAGAATGATTATCAGAATTATAATTGAAGGTTTCAAAGCACCTGACAGGATTTATCACCTCTATTTTATGAATGATGAATCTGAGGTCCAGACTCCCTTACTTCTGAGGTCATGTCAGCTGGGGCTTGAACACAAATCCTGTGTTCTTTCCACACCATTCTGGAGAGGTCAGATGGGACTTAAAGAACTTTGCAACAATCTCAGTTGGCCCATAGCCTTTGTTTAGTGCCACTCAATTCCAGGACTATGGGGACCTGTGCCTATCTAGTTTGATCTCAGACTTCTCCAACTTTTATAGCTGCTTTTGTGGTCCTGGGTCCCCTGCATGAGGAAGTCTCTTCTTTGCCAGGCCTTCTGAAGATCTCTGCTCTGGGCTTTGGGCGTGGCTGCATGGTCTTACTCTCTCTGTCCTTTCATTGCGGTTTTGGCCCTGAACCTGAGTTTTTCTCTAGAGGCCCAGCTTGTCCATAGAGCCAATCTCCCTTTGGCTATAGTTACCTGAGTTTCCCCCCAGGTTTTAAACTTATTTGAAGGTGAAATGACCACCATGTCCCAGCTTCATAAATGGTATGGCCTCTCCCTGCTTAGCCTTGTCCACATTTCCAGTGCTTGACTGCTCAGAACCCAGAGTAACCTCTCCAGTTTTAGGTAGAATTTGTAAGCACCTCTGTTGAGGTACTTTCCATCAATCACTTCTTACTACCAGTTTCTAACAGACTGCTTCCTTTACAGAACCACTTCCTTCCTCACAGAGGGCATTTTGAACAGGAAATTAAGTTTGCACTAGTTTTATTGCAGTCCTTCTAGAGGCAAACCAGAAATCTTATTGCTGACTAAACAGGGCTTGCAGGGAACACTCGCTTTATAAAGTCTTTTCTCTGTGAAGGGGGGAAGAGTAGAAATGAGTCTGTCAGAGGAGCCTACAAGAGCCTGACAGGGGGATGCACTAGCAAAATCACTGCTTGTTGGCCTCTTGCCCTCTTTTATTCTAACCACATTATTTTGCCAATTTCCAGGACAGCCAGGATGTGGCATCTGCTAGGCATTTTTATCAATTGGTATGGGTGCCTAGGCATGGCTGCAAAGCTCCTGTTCACATCTTTTTCACGTGAGGAATAGGTCCAGTTACCCCTTATTGATACCCAGACATTTCTTGCTCTCCTTAGCACCTTGAACTACAGTACTTGTTTTTAGATTGTGTCCTCTAGGTCCTTGGCAGGAGCTGGCAGGTAGGGATTATTGGACTTCCTCTATGCCTACCCTGCAGTTCTGTCCTAGGGCTAAGAATACAAATGAGCACGCATGAATCCTATCCTCACAGACTTTCTGACAGGAAGACAGATGTATAACAAAATTGTGGAAAGTATGGCAGTAGAGGGTATGATCAACTTTCTTTGGGGGATGAAAAGAATGGGATGGACACATGAATAAATGGTTGCCAAGAATAGCTGATTAAAACACCCTGCGAGCCATTGGACTTTCAGTTGGTCTGACCAACTTCTCCTTTCAGTCAGGTACCAGGAGTTTGAAAGAATACACTCTTATGGAGCTGCTTGTGGTAAGTTGTATAAAAGAGTTAAGGAGCCCCTGACCCACAGAGGACTGACCTTTTTGCCTAGCGGTAGGGACTTAGGAATTGTCAGAGACCTGTGGTTGGAAGGTGAGATGGTTATTTAGTATTCTCACCAGTATGATCATGGAGAGAGGGGACTGGGCAATTTAGGAAGAAGGCAGTAAGGGAGGCTGGACTTTGGGGGTGTATGGAACATTTGGGGGGAAGAAATGGAGGTTTCTCGGTTAGGAGGAGTTGGGCTGATGGGTAGTATGTTGAATTACAGATGCACATGGAAGAGCCTTGTTTTGACTTCCTTCGAACCAAGCAGACCCTTGGGTAAGTCTGCTGGCAAGAGCACTGAGCTCAAATAAGGGCCTGGGGCTTACTTTGCAGGCTGAAATTTCAGATATCCTGACTGAGCTGTGTCTCAGAGCTCTTTGGCCCTTCCATGTCTACTTAGAGTCATACCTACTGGTCAAAACTTCTGGAATTTGCATCTTGGACTATCATTGGGTTTTCAGTTTGGTCACATTTCAAATAGCAAGAGAACAAGCTAGCCTGTGGTCCTGTAACCTGAGAATGAAATAGATGTATACATCTTTCTGGATCTCGAGGTTCAGTAAAGATGTGCAGAAACCCTTCCCTCATCTCTAGTGTTTCTGAGGGCAGGGCCCAGGTGACCAGCTGAGCTCATAAAACTTTTTGCTTTGGCTGTAGGTACCATGTCTACCCTACCTGTAGGAACACATCTGGGATTCTAGGATTCTCTGTCACTGTGGGGACTCAGGCAACCAAATACAAGTGAGTAAGCAAACTATTATTATTATTGGCATGGAGAGCAGGGGCTACAGATAAACCTCAGACAACTCTAAGTCACAGCTGCAGGGGGTGGGGGCTGCAGAGTGATTGGTCATAGATGGCCTGATCCCGGACTGATCAATGGTTCCTATTAGGGTTTGACTCAAGTCCTGTGGTCACCGTACAGGGCTTGCCAATGTTTATGTCTTCAGGTCTATCTAAAGACAAGAAAGGCAAAGGTACTGGCCTTAATGTTAGAACCAAGGTACAAGGCCTTGTTGGTTCTCAGCTTTGGAATGGCCAAGCATAGGTCACTGCTTCAGTATGAGGATACCAGGAAAATGGGCCAGAGTTGGGGGTAGGATTCTTTCCATTCATTTCCCTCCCTCCATTTAAGGGAGTGCTGAGGAGGACTGGGAAGAAAACATTTCAGCCTCTTTCCGAGACAGGGTTTCTAATGACTTTTGTTTTGTTTCAGCTCTGAAGTTGTTGATAAAAAGATAGAAGAGTTTCTTTCTAGCTTTGAGGAAAAGATTGAAAACCTTACTGAGGATGCATTCAACACCCAGGTGATTGAGCTGGCCTGGTCTTTTGTTTCTTGGCCCAGACAAGCCCTCAAGACAACTGACACCAGCCTTAGCTTTGCCGGCCAGTTTTGGAACATTGTAGTCCCACCTTAACTTGACCATGTATTCTTAGCTTCGTTCCTCTGCATCATGCTATCAGGTCCTAAGTGAAGGGACCATAGCATGTCCATCACAAGCCATATGTTCTGGAGGCACCAGTGTGATGCTATGCCTGAAGACCTCTTTTTGGTAACAGGTCACAGCCCTGATCAAGCTGAAGGAGTGCGAGGATACCCACCTTGGGGAGGAGGTGGATAGGAACTGGAACGAAGTGGTGACACAGCAGTATCTCTTTGACCGCCTTGTCCATGAGGTAATAGCATGGTTCTCTGAATAAGACTGCCCTCACAGGGACTCCTGATTTGGCAGGAGTCACCATTCCAAACACATTGGTATTGGGTGGAAGAGACCCCTGGGGCGCTCACACCAGGCCTGGTTCCTCACTTGCTCATTGCTTGATTAGTTTCCAGACTGGCCTAACATCTTAGGTGGCCAAGTGCACAGGATGCTAATCCTTACCTACAACCCCCAACCAATTTCAATTAGAGCAGATTCATTTGTTTTATATATTGAGTTTCACTTTAAGATTTGTGGGGGGAAAAGTGTTCTATTTAAAGAAAATTTAAAACTTCGATCTTTATGAACATAGAGTTCCTCCTCCAGACAGGATTCTTGGTGTAGGTCTTTTGACAAAGTAGTAAAATCCACAAAAAAGAGCTCCGTGTGCTGCAGTCCAGTCTCTCAGATAACATAACCCTTGTGGTGAATTACCAAAGGACACTGAGGCAGAGGTTTAACAAGAAGCTCTTAAGGCACTACAGGTTTCCTGTTAGAAGCAGAGCAGATAAAGCTCTCTACCTATTTCAATAGTTACTTGTATTTTTCTCAGAGTATATAGTTACTATGTACCTGAGAGTTTGGCTCAGTGTGTTACTCAGCTATAATTACAGTATCTGCTACCCTTTCTTGCTTATGAAACCTTAAAATGTGCAGCCAAAGCTCATTTTTATCCTATTCTGGAAGGTTGGGGGCAAGCCGAAACTTGATGTGCTCAGACCAAGGAAGTCTGCCAGGTGTTACGTTTAAGATCTTTCAAGAAAATGTATTGCTAGTCTTTTATAGCTTTCTTTCCTATCTTTCCTTCCTCTAAAAGATTGAAGCACTGAAGTCCTTCTCAAAATCAGACCTGGTCAATTGGTTCAAGGCTCACAGAGGCCCAGGAAGTAAAATGCTTAGTGTTCATGTGAGTATGGTTGTCATTTAGCCATTATTATTCACTGAGTTTTTGCTGGTACCAGAGATCCTAATAGGTCTTTGTCTAAATCTGGTCGGCCTATTTCTCACCTCGAGCCTTTGGCTTCTTCCAGGTTGTTGGATTTGGGAAGTATGAGCTGGAAGAGGATGGCACCCCTCATGGTGAGGATTCAAACTCTTCTTGTGAACCGATGCAGCTAACCTACCTGCCAACCTCTCCTCTGCTGACAGATTCTACCATTCCCATTACTGATATCAGGGCTTTCACATCAACACTTAACCTTCTCCCCTACCATAAAATAGTCAAATAAACTGCAGTCTCGTTGGCCTGAACGAAACATTGTGTATTTAAAATGTGTATTTTATGAAGTTATACTACTATGGCCTTAGGGCCCCCATTGAATTTTTGCACTGGCATCATAGAATTTGATTTACTCCCCACCCCTTCTGTGGTGACTAACAAAACGGGTTACGGTAGCAGCTGGCAGAGAGAAATCAGCAGGGTGGCCAAAAAGCTTATAGGAGCAGTTTGAGAAGCCCTGGCACCTGGTTCTCTCAGATTGAGAATCCAGTTCTGTATGACAGCCCTGTGTAACCCATGTCTTATTAGTACCTAAATGTTAGGTGCTAATACTAATACCTAAATGATGTTGTTGTTTTTAATGTATTTTTAAATAAAGATAGTTCTGTATTACCCTTCAGAATGAGGCATTTGCTGCTGTGGCATTCTTGTTTCAGTGTGGGGTACAGATATAAACTTTCCCCAAACCCTCTTAGGCAAGCATGTCAAACTCAAAATGAGGCCTGTGGGCCCCGAGTTTGACATGCTTGCTCTAAGGCAGTGGTTCTCAACCTTCCTAATGCCGTGACCCTTTAATACAGTTCCACATGTTGTGGTGACCCCCAACCATAAAATTATTTTCATTGCTACTTCATAACTGTAATTTTGCTACTGTTATGAATCGTAATGTAAATATTTGATATGCAGGATATATTTTCATTGTTACAAATTGAACATAATTAAAGCATAGTGATTAATCACAAAAACAATATGTAATTATATATGTGTTTTCCAATGGTCTTAGGCGACCCCTGTGAAAGGGTCGTTCGACCCCCAAAGGGGTCGCGACCCACAGGTTGAGAACTGCTGCTCTAAGGCAATAAAATATTTTTGAATAAAATGTTGGTAGTCCTATGTCTGCTACATGAGAGTTTGATGAGGACTTGGTCGGGGGGTAGAGACAGAACACCAAGTGTAAGGGAGTGGTGAGGGCAAGGATGGCCCTCCATTATTATAGGGGAGTCCTTGTAAAAAGCTAATTCCTGTATTGAAAGTTGCCAAATAATTAATTGCCTCCAAGTTTAACCATAAAGATAATAAACGAAACACATTTAAAAAAGGTTGGAAAAAGTACTTTATGAAGCCTTCAGAAGCACTGAGTATAATTAAACTGTAACCCAGTTAGATACAATTCCAAAATAAAAGTTATTGTAGGTGAGACCATGAAATTTCCTAATACTTGATTTTAATACATTGCGCTAAATTTCTAAAACTCAGAGGAACCAATATTTACAGATGGAGTATTTATGAAAAATCTGGCATCAGGTATATATGTGTATGTATATATATGTGTATATATCCCAAGATTATATGAACTAAGAAACAGATGGTGTATTATCTCAACAGCAGTACTAGAGTGCAGAGTTTGAGACTGGGATTTTTAAATGCTTTTCAAAGCCTGGGGTTTGGAAAAGGAGCAGACATGGTGTTTTCAAAACCTGAAGTTTTTCTCAGGACTGAAGTCAAAATTGTAACTGCCACAAAAGAGGAAAAAGAGAAGCTTTTCTCGCTTTAATTGTTCATCTGCATCGGAAAGTCCAGTATCCCTGAGATAGGAACCACTGCAATAAGAAGGGAGTAAGTATGTTCTCCCAAAGGAAGACTGTTGCTTAATTATGCCTACTGCCCTGGTTATCAGGTGTAAACTTTGCATTTCCCAACCTAATGCTTGGCAGCACCAAGACGTTTCAGTAATGGTTCATCGTAAACCCAACATTCTCCATCTTCATGAAATAACTGTAGAAGGAAGAGGGAGAATTCAGTTACACATTTATGTACTTCTATAGTATCATACTTTTTATTATTTTATGTCTGTCCCATTATACTAAATGAGTTTCATGCAGGGACCTGGGCTCATCTTGTTCATCAGCATGCTTGCTTAAAACAGTGTTTGGAACTTCAACATTCATTGAAATGAATGAATGAGTTACAGCTCAGCATACAGGAGCAGTAGCAGTTGGGAGGTTGGGGCAGGTTCCCCAGAGCAAGCTTACCCTCGTCTCCCATTGAATTTCCTTCTCCTTCCTTTCTCGGGCTTCTGCTCTTTGTCTTTCTTCAAGTCTGTGCTTGGCTTCAGTTGCTGCATCAATATCTCTGATTTTTAAGTTGAAAGTGACATCCTTCCAAAGACTAAAAAAAGAAGTAAAGGTGCTAAGTACTAGATGGACATAATTATGAGCAATCTTGAGAATGAAATGCAAGTCTATAGCTACCCTTAAGTGCCATCGTTCACAGACTAAAGATTCTTAAACTGGCACCAGCGCACTGGGGTAAAGATCAGAAAAATAGACTTGGAAGATTCCACTGCTAGTTTGTCAAAGGAGGAAATAAAGGATGGGCAGAAAGCTGAATATATGGTAGGGACAACAGAGGAGAAAGAAAAGTGAGAACTGAGACCTGGGATTCTATTTCTGACTCTACATCTAATTAGCTATGCAACTTTGGTGATGTCAGTTCACCTCTCAAGGGCTTGAGTGTCGTCCTTTATTATAAAACAAAAGGATTAGAACAGAGGAGCTGAGAAGTTCCATTTCAGAAAAGCTCCCTTGGAGAAACAGTGTGAATAGAGAATAAGAGTCAACTGCAGAGGCTTAAAGGGGTAAGCTTCCTCTCAAGGCCTGGAAGGTGATAACTGGACAGGTCTGGTCCAAACATGTTACTTTACAAGTGAAGACTCCTAGGGACTAGAAAAGTGTCCACGCCTAAGATCCCCTTGTGGTGAGTAGCAGAGCATATATTTCCATGTTTCCACTTATGTAACTCTGAGCAGATTATAAACCAAGCAGATTATTAACAAGTTAGTGACAAGAAATAGGAGTAATGATTTGTAAGGCCCCCTACCTTCACTTATGAATCCCCAAATACACTAAACACCCTAATACACTAAACAAAGAACTTTAGTGCATAATTCCTCATACCACTAAAAGATCCTGATTTTATTGGGAAAGGAAAAAATGATGTTTGAGTCTACTGGAAAATTGAATACCAAACAGGCATCTGAATACATTAAGGAATAACTGATTTTCTTTAAGCATGATAATGATACTTCGTGGGGGTTTTTTTGTTTTTGTTTTTTTTTTTTCTTATGTCATTAGAGAGATATATGCTGAAATACTTAGGGATGAAAAATTTTAAAAAGTTTCTTGCAAATAAAAGACCTGAAGGTGTTTTGCTACATATCTCTCAGTTGGGACCTCACTGCCATCTCTTCTAAACCACAAAGAGGGTGGTAAGCCAACACACACTGCGTACGTACTATATGTCAAGTATCATAATATGCTACAAACATGTCATCTCATTTATTCCTCACAGCAACTCTGAAGCGGTTCTCATTTCAGGTAAAAAGGCAGAGAGGCAAGCTTACAAGTCTTTGTTACAAAATCATAAGTGGTGGAGCTTGTATGAATCTAGGCATTCAAACTTGGTCTGTGCTCTTACACTCTGCTCTACTGTCTCCATAACCCAGTCCTGCAGCTATGCCTAGTCAATCAATAGCTCTATCTCCTTACCAGCGGGATTCATACTCATTCTGATCTTCCAACTTCCTCACTTTCTTCTTGATTATAGGCAACTTCTTGGTATCTATAAAAACTGCATTTTCCTAGGAAACAGAAAAGGTAGATATTTTATTGTTCATCCTGTTCTAAGAAGAGTCAACTCTTCCTAGAAGATTTTAATAGATGTTATAATCAAATCCCACATATTGAGAAAGACAGTGAGTTTCATCAGCAATCTTCAGCCTTAAAATATAGTTTTGTCTTAAGTCTTAGTAGAGGCTCAATTCAATAAACATTTTCAATGTGACCAGATGCCACATTCTCAGGATGTAATTTCTTGGAGAGCTAGACCCAAAAACAACTAATACTAATGATAAGTATACTGAAGTGCTTTTTACATTTCAAATTCTCCAAATCCAAAATCCAGTTCACTGACTCCTGTTAATCCCACACCACCTTCCCTACCTTAATTAGGTACCATTTGCAAGTTCCCTGAGGGCAAGGACTATCTTACTCATTTCTGTGTCCCTGGTGCCAGGCACTCAATACATTTCTTATACAAAATCAAACTGCACATAAACACAAATTAGTTCAGCACTTCATTTTATAAACATACCACACATTCTAATGATATAGGTAACATTTACTGGGTGCTTTATGATGTGCCAAGCATTTTTTAACATACATTTTTTCTTTTTAAAAATGTTTATTAAAAAATATTTTTTCAACTTGTTTACATTCAGTATTGTGCTGTATTAGTTTCAGGTGTACAGCATAAAACATACTTATTCTTGAATGTTTTGAGAGGAAAGTCAAATCATTCTGCTACCTTTACTGCTGGGGAACAGGTGGGGAAAGAAAAAGGCTTGCCCTTGAAGGGATGGCATTAAAGCTGGCCTCGAGGGTTCAATTTCCAGATGAAGGAAGCCAGAGTAAAGGATAGGGTACGATTCAATGTAGCCTGAAACAAGTGGCAAAATATAGCTTCTTACCCCTGTTGCATATTTTACATACATGACACCATTCCATTCCCCTTCAATTGAACAAAAGGACTTCTTGTCATTTGGAGAACTAAATAGAAAAGAAACATTTGTGTCAGTCTCAAGTTGAAAATTACCAAAGAATCTGGTCAGGGTGACCTACCTACACAGAGCAGAACACAGAAGAGCAACTGTGAAGTCTTTGGTAAAGCAGCTTAACAGTACTGGATTTCCCAGTCAAACGTAAGAACCAGATGGGCCCTGAGCTGATGGTAACAGCAGACTAGGGGCAATCCCTGCCCTCAGGCTGTTCACAGCCTAGTGGGGAGAAAGGACACCATAAATTCTGGGTGGTAAGTGCTGTGGGGAGTTATGTGAGCACTGGAGTTCAATGGCAAAACTGCTGGGATGAAGGTCAGGGAAGGTTTTGCTTATGCCAGAAACCATTCAACCTGAGGCTGAAAGGGACCTCTGCGTCAAACAGTTTGACCTCTTTACCTGACAAGGATCCCTTTCTCAAAGGTCCCAAGAGACCTCTACTTAGACATGGTAATGACATGTATGGCAGGTATGGAATTTGGAAAGATAAGCATCACAGCAAAGGACAAGTTAGGAGGGGCAAGGCAAAGGCCAGAAGGAGTCTAAGAGGTCCGGAGAGAGAAATACACAGGGTAGAGGGATGAAGCTTTTATCACTGGACCAAAACTTAAGTTTCCTCTATGATTTAGGGGCTTTGAGGAAGGGGTACAAATGAAAAAGAAAAACCCATAGGACCCCAGGTTTAGGTCACTGTGCAGTGGTTCTCAAAGTGTGGTCTGGCAACCCCCTTGGGGTTCCCAAGATCCTCTTAGATCAAAATTACTTTTGAACACTAAGATGTTATTTGCCTTTTCCACTCTAATTTTCCCTCAAGTGTAGAGTGTTTCCCAGAGGCCATGTAATATGTAGCAACCAACTAACTGCAAGTAAGTAGGAGAATCCAGTTGTCCTCAGTCATGTACCACTTGACGAAGGGGTATGTTCTAAGAAATCCGTCTTTAGGCAATTTCGTTCTTGTGCAAACATAATTAGAATGCACTTAAACAAGCCTAGGTGGCACAGCCTACGACACACCTCAGCTGTATGGCATGGCCTATTGCTCTTAGGCTACAAGCCTGCACAGCATATTACTGCACAAAACAAAAGATTAAACCAGGGGTGGGAACTTCTTTTCTGCCAAGGACCATTTGGATATTTATAACATCATTTGTGGGCCATACAAAATTATCAGCTTAAAAATTAGCCTGCTATTTGGTCAAACATCTAATTAACTCACCCCTAATGCCTTGGCAAGGCCAGACCAAATGATTTCAAGGGCCTTACATGGCTCCAGGGCTGGATGGTCCCCACCCCTGCCCTAGAATATCAAACAAAATCAAGCCAAGATGTGACAGTTACTGTTTTTCCCCAGAAAGGCACACAAAAAAGAATGCGACTTCTAGACACTCAGGTGGGAGTCAGTCTACTGCATGGGCTAGCTCATAGTCCTATCTGGCCACAGTGAGTCAAGAATCCATGAACTGGGTTTGCTAATCATCTAGGAAAGACCCTTTTCTGTTCCCCATTTGCAAGTCGGGTTTGTAGAAAGGAATTCCCACTAGTGACCTGATTATTCTGAAGCTGTATTTTAGGACTCCTTTTGAAAATGGGATTTTAAGAAGAGAAATGACACACAAGATGTGAAATATGTTTACAAAGACAGAACCATTAAAATGGTCAATTCCTAACAGACATTATCATTCAAGACAAAAGGAAAAGTATTTCAGAAAAGAGCACTCACGCAGAAAAATCAAAATACCTACAAAATCTCAGCAGTAATTCTGTGCTTCTTGCCCCCATAGAAAGGTTTCGTGTGGAAGACAATATTTGCACTATAGCCAGTTTTGGAACAATTGATATTGCATTCTCCACCTAGTTCCACCCAGGGCACTGTGAGGATAGACCTGCAAAATCGAAAGTTTTCAGGTAAGGCTGACAATTCAGAGGAAAGAGAGGGGCATAGCTTAAGAATCAGCAGGGTTTGTTGCTCGCTGATCAGAAGAAATGGATACAGCTCTACTTGCCTTCCATAACCATTGGGGAATGTGAGGATGTAATGTTCATCATGGTCTAGACACGAGACACAGCCTATGGAGAGAAGGGATAGGAACTTTGATGACTAGTGTCACCTGGCCATAAGGTCTTGTTGTCTGATTGATGGATTCTCCATTCAATTTAGGGAAAAACAAGCTCGCACCCCACCACTGCTTTCACCCAAAATAAACGTGCTTACATGCAAACAATTACATCCAGTCTGGCTTTCTGGGGCCATTTCCTCTCACTTAGACCCGTGGTCGGCAAACCGCGGCTCGCGAGACACATGTGGCTCTTTGTCTCCTTGAGTGTGGCTCTTCCACAAAATACCACGTGCGGGCGCGTGCGATTGAAACTTCGTGGCCCATGCGCAGAAGTCGGTATTTTGTGGAAGAGCCACACTCAAGGGGCCAAAGAGCCGCATGTGGCTCTCGAGCCACGGTTTGCTGACCACTGACTTAGACAATTGCCCAGCACCCATTAGAATGACATAAATTTCTATTAACATGGGAGTCCACCCCATGCCCAAAGACTTACCCTGCCCTATGTTGTGCACCCCAATTGACATTCCAAGGAATTTTGATTTGGTCCAGATATGAGCATTGAATTGTATCTTCTTGTTAAAACACTCAGCATAAAAGGCTGAAACTATAGAAATTATTTTAAATTAGTGTACTGTGTAATTATACCCACCTCTCCAACTCCCTTAACTTGGGGAAAGAACTGACTCCTTGAGGAAAATCCTTTAATCCTCAAAGAACTGCCTTTTATACCGTTTTCCCAAAATCTAACATTCATTTGGGGTCACGTGGGCAGAAATTTCCCTGAACCATGAGACAATGGCCAATCCTGGAGGCTTAAAATCAAAAGGTCTGCCTGTTCTTCTGGTCAGTAAGCTTGTCTCTATCTCAGCCCCAGCTGGGCCCATTAGTATTACCACTGCACTGAGCAAATAAGACACTGAAGAGATGTGGTCTCTCCCCAATGTCAGGAATATACTGAGCAGAAACTACAACTCATTTATATAAATTGTCTCAAAGTTGCTGAGATCTCTACAAGTACAGCTATTATGTGTAATGACTTTAGAAGCATTAACGTTTATTTGGAAAATAATAGTGAAGCTAATAGTCTTTGGAACTTATACAAGGAACAGATAAGAGCACCTATCCTCACAGGACTGGGAAGACACAGGCAGCCATAAAACAAGACAGTAGTGATCTCGCCTATGAGCTTTTCATGACCCTTTTTTGTCAGCATGGTTTCAAGTGGATGTTGCAGAAGAGCTAAGCTCTGTGACTTACTGGGTGGATGATGGGAAACCTGCTCAGCCACGAATGTTACACTGTTTTTGGAAACCCCGGGAACTGGTCCTTCTGAAACTAGCTCCTGCAAGCAAATATAACATTTTCTTTTGATGTGGAAACACAAATGACACTGCAGAGACTCTAACGAGGGAATCTCTCCTTTCCTCGGTGGTGACTGCTCCCCCTCTATACACTCAAAGCACCTGGCCCAATTTCATCACAGCGCTGAATTACACTACTGGGATAAGAACAGATGTGATTGCCTCTGTCTTCAGAAAGAACTAATGTGACGTGTCACTTGGAAAGGGAAAGATCTGGAGAGTTATGTCTACTGAGACTATTATGTGCCAGGCACTGTGGGCCAGGGGATTTGTTCCTCATCCCTCGAGACCTTTTACTTTATTTGAATCTTCCTTGCTGGTCGTCTTCCTCAAAGCAACCTCTAAGTGCTGGGAGCCCTGGGCTCAGGTCTGATTCACCTACAACTCTGCTCTATGCTAGCTACCTAATGTCTCTGAAAGCACCATCTCCACTCTAGATCACTCCCTTGAACTCCAGACTCTTAAATTCTAACTCCCAACTGACAGCTCCACTCACATGTCTAATAGATCACTCATACTTGATGTTTCAAATTTGAGTTCCTGATCTTTCCTCCCCAAATCCAATCTTTTCCTTCTTAATAAATAGCACCAATCAACTGCTGAAGCCCCAAATGCAAGGATTCATCTCTGTCCCCTTTCCCTTACCTCCCCCCAATCCATCTATCAGTTCTAACTCCAAAATACAGCTCGAATCAACCATGTCTCTCCTGGAATAATGGCCAAGGCCTCAACGGTTTCCTTGCCTCTATTTTTGCCCCTTTCTAATTTATTTTTTCCTAAAATCATTAAAAGATCTTTTCAAAACAAAAAAATGACATCCTGATAAGCCATAAAATCATCATTATGGCCCACGAGACCTTGCATGATCTGATTTCTAAATCTCTATCTTTATCTCATGCCCTCTTTCCCGTTGCTCATTATATTCAAAATATGCTGATCCAGCCCTAACCGGGTTGGCTCAATGGATAGAGCATCAGCCTGCGGACTCAGGGGTCCCAGGTTCCATTCCGGTCAAGGGCATGTACCTTGGTTGCAGGCACATACCCAGTAGGGAGTGTGCAGGAGGCAGCTGATCAATGTTTCTCTCTCATCGATGTTTCTAACTCTCTATCCCTCTCCCTTCCTCTCTGTAAGAAATCAATAAAACATATTAAAAAAAATATATATGCTGATCCAACAGCACAATTCTATGGGTGGTGAGCATCTTCTGATCATTACCTGTATAACTGTTATCTATCTCCAAATAAAACGAAATCTTGATCAGTACACAACTGAAGATAATTAAAAACGCCAGTGCAGAACTCACCGTGTTCTCTTCAGTATCATTTGGTAATGTCCAGTGACACTGAAAGATCTTACCCAAAATGGGATTGTATGGCTTTTTGGCAACCGATCCTCTCCTTCCCGCATGGAAGGCTGAGAGGTACCATTTCACAACCTGAACCATTCGGTCTCTGGCATCCTTTTGGTCACTAATGCTGAAAGGGAGAAAGACAACATTTGTGTTTTGCTTTCTGACAGGATGCAAGCTGATGCAGCAACCCTCAGCATGGCCCACCCTGAGACACGCTGAGGACCTAGGACCAGGAGTTACCTCAGTTTCCTTTTAAAACTGAGGTATAATAGAGATCATTAAACACACTGGTCGTAAGTGTGTGGTTTGGTGACTTAGACAGATGTGTATATCCATTTAATTCATCACCACACAGGACATTTCCATTACCCCCGAGTTTCCTATCCCCCCTTTCCAAGCAATCTCCACCCCTCACCCTGAGGCAAACACTGTTTCTGGTTTCTAGTACCACAGGTTAGTTTCCTTGTTCCAGAACTTCATATAAGTGCACTGCTTAATTGCCAAATAGTTGGAGATTTTCTAGATGTATTTGTGTTATTGATTTCTGATTTAATTCTTTCATGCTCAAAGAGAATATACTCTGTATGGTTCCAATGATTTAAAATTTATTACATCTTCCCAGTACATGGTGTATCTTGATGAATGTTCCATGTGTACTTGAAAGACTGTGCTATACAAATTGATAGTGTCCAGAAGGTGAACCAGGTCAAGCTGATAGGTAATGCTGTTTGACTCTCCTATAGCCTTACAGATTTTCTTGGGGGTGAGATGGGGCAGTGCGTGCAGGGAGCTACTGTTCAGTCAGTTCCTGAGAAATTTCCAACCACAATCATGCACTTGTCTATTATCCCTTTCAGTTTAGTCAATTTTTGCTGAATGTATTTTGAAGCTGTGTTACTAGGTACATATGCATTTAGGATTCTTATTTATTCTTGATAAATTGACCTTTTCTTAATCATATGAAATATCCCTATTTGTCTCTGGCAATATTTGTCTTAAAAACTCTTCTTTGTCTGATACTAATACAAGCAACACCAGCTTTGTTATATGTGTTTTGCATATGTCTTTGTCCATCCTTCTACTTCATATTTAAAATTTCTTGCTCGCAAATAGCATAGATGGATCTTGCTTTTTTTTTTAGCCAGTCTGAAAATCACTCTTAAATGGAGTATGCATGCTATTTATATTTAGTGTCACTACTGAGAAAGCTGGGTTTAACCCTACCATCTAGTACAGAATTTGTTTTCTATTTGTCCCCTTTGTGACTTGTTCCATTACTTCCTTTTTTGGATTTAGTATTTTTAGAATTCCACTTAATCTTATCTACTGGCTTTTTAGCTGTACTTTTTTTTTTTTTAAGCTGTACTTTTTAATATTTTTAAATGGTTCCTCTAAGGGACCTCAAAGTTTAAATTCTCATACATAAAGACTACCCTTAAATCTTGAACCTATATCTAAAGAATAACTGGTACTTTGCATCTTTTCTTACACATTACCAATAAATGTTTACATTTTATTTGTTCAATTATGTATTAAACAGTGTCATATTAATTGAAGTTCTTCCCTTAGGATATTGGTAAAATGGGTCTCTTAAATCTTCATCAGGAAGGAAACATGCATATCAATGTCAGCCAGTGAATCCAGCCACTGGGGCACCTCAGTGGTTTGTATTTGGCTTTAGTAAACCACAGCCCAAAGCCAATGAAAGCATCAGAGCAGATGAGAACATCCCCTTACAAAGGAAACTGTCCTGCTACCGCTGAAAAGCGATGCGAACTCACCTCCTTGGAAATCAATTCCACCTTTTGATGACGTCTGTCTTTTGTACATATATCTACTATCGCAAGCTTTACAATCTGGAAACTAGACTGTAAGCTCCTCAAGGGCAGACACTGGCTTTTTCTTTCTCCAGCTCATAGAAGTGTCTGGGAAACAATGGGTGCTTTAGAAAGTTTTGATGAACTCAGTTAACTGAACTTCATCAGGATATGTGTAAGTAATTTAACAGTGAATACCAGTCCTGGACCAAATAAGCTTATAGATGTGGCTCAGTAAATACTGGCTACCTATTAATGGGCTCTTACGATTTTTTTTAACATGTTGGTTGCCTAACAACATCACTACCATGTAACCTAAGCAAACAGACAGACCTCTAGTATAAACAAAATACTCAATGCCTTTCATCCAGAAATACTTAAAAGGCCGGGAATCCATCTATCCTGCAAAGGCAGAAAGCTATTGGTAAAATCTTTAACAATTATAAACTACTGTGTTTATCATCAAATACCTCACAAACAGGTCCGGATGTGCAAAAAAGTCTGCATACATTTCTAAAAGAGATCTTCTTTCAAGAATAAATGTTGGAAGAACTACCTGCAAAACACACATTTGAGCCTTGAGGATCATATTCTACTACAGAGAAACAGACTGCTGCACTGCAGAAAAAAACAAAACCCATTCCAATCATGGTAACACCCACCAATACTGCCCTGGCATGCTTCTGATACCTACTTCCCAAACTGCTCTGATTCAGAAATGCCCAGTATCCTGCCCAGCAGATGAAAAGCAGAGAGGGGTTTTGAATTTTCAAAGCCACTTCCTCTGTGAACCTCCCTTTAGCTGCCTGGCTCAGTGTGACAACAACAAACTACTCTAGACAATCTTTGGGTGCCTAATACCTGCTGGGCATTACATACACGTTATCTTATTGAATTGTACAACAACCCTGTTGTGAAATTATTATCCCTGTTTTACAGGGGAGGAAAATGAAGCTCAAAGAGAGAGAAATTTTCTCACTGTACTGTTACTAATGTGGGAATTCAAAATTGGGTCTGTCTTACTTTGGGGAGGGGGTTTGTGCACTTTCCGTATCTGCTGATGCTTCTCGATCATTAAGTGCACTAGGCAATTTATCTACTTATGAATCTGTGTCCTCAAGTAACTGACATGAATGCAAGGACCACCCTTATTCACACTTGCATTCTCAGCTACTATTACACAGTAAGAAATTTTTATAGTAGCAACTGAAGGAAGGACCAAGGGTGAAGAGAACAAGGATGGGAATCAATGAACTATTTCTACCATGGGGCTGAACCCATGAAGAAAAATGCTGAGGGGCTGGGAATGTGGCAGAGGAGAAAGCAAATAAAATAAAAAGTTGGAATATGGGAAGAAGGAATGAGAAAGATTAAGAATAATCAATAAAAAAGAAAAAATCTCATTAGGAAATGGAAGAGGAGTTTTTTAAGTGTATATCAGATTATAAATAATTTACTAGGGAAACAAAGCACCATAATAAGTAAACATTCCTTTAAATTTAGTAATTACTGCATATCCACCATATTCAAGACCTGTGTTAAATGCTATCATACAGGAGATGCTCAAATCACCCTGGAAGTCCAGGAGAAGGAAGGATCATGTTCTGTTTGGGGGACAGGAATGAGGGCAGAGCTGGGAAACAATTCATTCAGGTGGCACTAGCCAAAAGCCTTAGGGGAGAGTAAGGCTGTAATAAAAAAGAGGAGAAAACAGAAGACTAAGAAATGAAGATCGGAGGAGAGAAAAGGACACGGAGACAGGAAATTGGGTGTGACAGAAACTGACCAGTGTGGCTGGGTGAGGGATAGGGCATATAAAGAGTGCTGATGGAGCACAAGCTTAGAAAGGTGCACTCTGGCGGTAACATTTAGGATGTTTATTATCAATTTAAGTAAACATTTTCCTTCCACAGAACATGTTCATAATCTAAATTTAGCTAGACTGGCAGGTAAGCTTACGTACTGACTCAGTGCAACTTCCTACCACTCGTAGAGGTCAACATGTAAGGATGGCAGAGCAAAGAGACTGTAGGTCCTTTCCCACACTGCTGGCCCACCAATCTCATCAACCCCGGAACTCCTCTCCTTCTGGACTTCTCATTACGTGAGATAATAAACCTAGTATCCTTCAAGTTACCTTTAGGTGGGTCTTCCATAATTGGAGACCAAAACCAACCAAGGTAGAAGATGTCGAAAAAATATAAATGTCAACGTCTAAAATTAGGTTATGACTTTAAAATGCGAAGTGCAAATTTTGATTCAGCAATTATGCACTCTAATGAACACTGAAAAAAATTCTTGGGGCAAACTCCTACAAATATTCTCTTATCTAGAACGTTCCTGGCAAGTATGTTGGGTTCCAAAAGTTAGTGCTATCCTTGTGAAGGTTTTATTTTAGACACTTAATTAGAAAATATTATGAATTAGTTTTTTTCTTAATTACTCTCTAAATCCAAACCAAAATGAAGCTCACACTGACAAAGACTATAGTTTGACCTGGTCATAACAAAAGCAAGACTCCTGAATGTTATTAACTTTCTAAAGTTGGGTAGAATAACTTAACCAATATAAAGCTATTGCAGCTCAACTCTCTAAGACAAGAGGCAGCATGGAAAGATTACAGATTTTGAAATCACAGACCAGATCAGAATCTCACTTCTGCTACTTAATAGGATTTATCCAAGTTACTTAACCTCCATGAGTTTTGTTTCCTCATCAATAATGAATGAACAATAACACCTACTTTGTAGTGTTGTGGTGAAAATTAAGTGAAAGGATAAGGCTGCTAGCACAGTGGCAGAGATATACAAAGGCACCCATACACCAGTCCCCTAAATTAATCCGGCACTCTGGAGCACCAAGATTAGATTCAAATTTACTGGTAAATCCAGACCACAATAATTGTATGGCTGAATGTGTGTCATACAATTTTCCATTCATTATCTGTTCTGATCCTTACAACTCTGAAGTCAGTCAGTGTGTCCACTTTGCATACAAAGAACCTAAAGATTACGATGGAAGGGACTTGCTCAAGATGACATGGTTTGGTAATAGCAGAGGTAGGTTGTCAGCATAGGTCCTCTAACCCCAAGGACAGAACTCTGCTCATTTTGATTATGTGTACACTATACTGCTTTAGTTTTTGTCCAAGCCCAATACTAGTCCTTGTTTGCCCCCAATAAAATCCAAATCTTCATCCATCCATACTATCTCTGAAATTATTCTAGCTTTATTTCATTAATTTATAAAAATGTTCAGTTTATTCATCTAAATATATATTAAATCACAACAAAACAAAAGTATAAATAGAAGTTATGTCATTACACTATATGTGCAGGCACACTCACCATACAATCACTAAGAATCCACACATTAAGACAGCAAATGCCAAATTTGATTCTTACCTTAGTAAGATCCATTCCAAGCCTAACCTGTGACAAGAGATGCATGATAACGCTCTTGTGCTCTTCCACCGACCCCGCCTCCCCTTCATCATCTCTATCATCATAGGAATCGAAAAGGTCTAAAATAAAACAGATCTTCTTAGACTGGTGGTAAGTGGCCAATCTGTGCTGCTACCAGTATTGCAAATTTTCCCCAAATATTTTTAAGAAAAAAAAAAAAGTTAAATTCTCAAAGGTCACTTACCAGCATCACTTGTTCCATTGGACATGGAAGAATTAAGTGATTCTGTGGTATCTGGACGCTTTAGACTATTTCCTGAGCTACTGTGGGTCAAGACTGAAGCAGATCCAGAGGAACTAAAAAAATAATAATCACCTTCTTAAGTCTTTTAAGAAAGCAACTTAGAATCACAGTAAGACGTTAACCTACAAAGCTACTTGAAAACTAATATATTCAACTGACAAACCAGACTCTTAAGAGTTAGCTGGTTATATACATACATATAGGTATACACTTTCCAACTCTCTCCCTGTGGCTCCCATTCTGAGACTGCCCAGTTTGGTGGCCAGGTCTCTTGTTTTACGCTTTTTGCATAGGGTGTGCTCAACCAAGCCATGTTGAGAAGCCATCAAAAATTAGTTTTGCTTTTTTGTCTAAGTTTAAAATGAGTTCATTTTCTGATTTTGTTACTTTGTACAAATGTAGGTATGTCATAATTCTTGGCAACAATTTCTAGAACCTCAAAAATGGCAAGTCTATTACTTAGTCTCAGAAAGAGGTCTTGTCTATATTTTTGAGATCCTTTGATAAAAGTCCACATTGATATTTACATTCTTCCCAGTCATAAGAAAACTGTATTTAAAATTACAAAATAAAAAAGCATATTAATTTTTACAAGTAAATTTTTGGTAACTGGTATTACAAACTGGTTAACAGGGTGTAAAAGCACTTTCTCTATTATACAATAGTTATGTGAACATAACTTACCCAGGATAAGTATTTGTACATTAATAAAAGAATAATCGAAGGCAGAGTTTATTAAATATAAAAACAGAAACCAAATTTCTCACATTTAATATATAACTTATAAAATGGTACACACATATAACCAGTATTTTGTTACAAAATTATAGGTACAAAATGTATATATTCTAATTTAAACATAGTTTGCTCTGATTACTTACCTACTTTTGATTTTTTTATTTAATAATAAACTATATTTTTTAGAGCAGTTTTAGGTTCACAACAAAACCAAGTAGAAAGTACAAGAATTCCTAATGCTCTACCTCCCCTACTATCAACATCACACTCATCATTATCACTCAAAATCCATAAAATACATCAGGGTTCACTCTTGGTGCTGTACATTCTATGGATTTTGACAACGTATAATGACAAATTTTCAACACTGTAGTATTGTAAAGTTTCTCACCCTAAAAATTCTCCGTCCTTTGCCTATTATTCTAATATTAGAACATATCTATTCTAATTTAAACATGGTTTGTCCTGGTTACTTACCTTCTTTTAATCTAGTTTTCAAAAATCCTTAGTTAACTAAATATTGCTTATTTGATAGTTTAGTAGTATTCATCACAAGGTACTGTAACTAATGTCTACTTCACTAGGTTTGAGTTAATGGAAAATATGAGTAAAGACATAGGTAAGAAAAATCAAGTTATCATTAAATAAAAGAGCTGCATGAAAATAATCTCCAAAATGTTTTGTGACCCTTTGATAGATCACCAAAATAGAGTCAATCTTTTAAACCAGTTGGTCTAAAAACCCCAAATCCTTTAAAATATGTATGTTATTTTAGATGCATTTCCAAAGGTCGTATCTATTTATGCTGTGCTTTTCCTCTTTACTCAGATTAGAATCCACGCCTGGGCCAAGAGAAATGCTCAATAAAGGTCAAAATGGGAAAAACCCATTTCATAAGTTACCTTGTTCAAGACAAAAGATAGAATATAGTTAAAAAACAATGTCCTGACAAAATGCTATGCATACAGAAAAGATTTATATTCAATGGGCTAACTTGTATAGAATTTAATATAAGATCATAATAAACTAAGCCAAAAAATTGAAAGCTCTGAATTTAATTATAATTACAAGAGAATCCACAACAACTTTACAAGTTAGATATGATTATTCGCATCATATACAGATGCTCAGAGGGTCAATGACCACCTGAAGTCACACACTGATAAGCAGTAGAGCCATTTCAAATGCATGTCTGGCTTCAAAGCACAAGTTCTTTACAACATGCCCCGTCATCATAAGAAATATTTTTTAAAGTTAAAGTGAAATTTTTACTGGCAAACTAGTAATAATGGTTTCTCTTTAGTTTATTTCCCTACATGGACATGCTACCCTTTCTGTTAAGCAGGCCTTTTTGAGTTGTAGGTTCTTTTCCTTAACTGGTGTCCTGTCTTAAAAGTACATGTTCACCTAGATCACATACATTTCATTTTTTCCACGTTTAAAAGCTGAATTTGATCCAAAACTTTCTGATCCAATAGTCATTTTCCTTTATGAATTTTGAAATTTTGGGCAGTTATTATGAAATTATATATGAATATTGTACTTTTCAGTTCATGTGCACACTTAAGAGTACTAGAGTCCTTCACAATATTTCTTATTAAAATAAAAAACACAACAAAGTTCAAGGTAAGGCCTGGCTGATAATAAACTTACAAATTCACATACAATCATTTCCAAATGTGCAATGTTTTATACGGCAAATCCCAAGGTATAACAGTAGTACCAATTCCTGAGGAAGCCAGAGTGTTGGAAAAAATGCCCAACAAAAAAATGAAGCCAACTATATCCGTAACAAACATAGGAACACTAAAGCAAATAAATGTTAATTTGCCTTCTAAAAGTTACCATTTATCGAGTGCTTGTTACAGGCCAGACAAGATAGTAAGCACTTGACAGACATTATTCTCATTTAAATGTCCACAATAATTCCTGAAGTTAAAACCATTATTGTCCTCATTTTACATACAAGGAAGAATTACATTGGTTAAATAATGTGATCAAGATCACACACCTTTGAGGCAAAACAGATTTAGAACCTATTCTTTCTTAGATTCCAGAATCCGAAGTCTTACAGCAGTCTATGTATCAGTAGGGCTAAGAAGTATTTTGCTTATCAGCTATCATGTAAATAACTCTACATGTAAAAAAAAGTTTTTTTCTGTGTAACAGTTCGTTATCTAGCTTTGATTTGATGATATAAAATAAGTCAAATATCTATAATAATAAAAGGATAATATGCTAATTAGACCAGACATCTTCCGGCCATCATTCTGGCCAGTGCCAGCAGTCGGGGGAAGGAAGGCCTGCCTACTCTTGCAAGAATTTTCATGCATCGGGCCTCTAGTTTTCTAATAAGGGGAAACCCATAATCAGTATCTATCAAAGTCTGCCTGCTTAATATCTCTGGAATTCACACACTTCTCTCCACTGCCTTGCTATTACCTTGGCTCAGGCTGTCAAGATTTCTCAACTTAATACCCAGTTTTGGCTGGTCTCCCTACCTGTTATGCAGCCCCACTGCATTTAATACTATACTTTCAATTCTATACTGTTTTTCCAAAATGTAGATGTGACCAGCAACTTCCATCACTAGTGAGGAAATGTTCAAAACTGGTAAAAGGTTACGGACTCTTTCATGATCTGGCCCTTGCCAAACTCTTATGTTATCTTTTTTTAACCACTCCCCACCACTTATGCTACAGCCAATCAACCCCCCTTGACTCCAGACCTTCTTTAACAGGGTTCCATTTCCATGAGAACATTTCCACTTCCCCCTCCTCTCTCTCAATGTCCCTCTTCTCTACTCGTCCACATGAACCTTAGGATCACATCCCCTCCCCTCCTCTGTGAATCCTTCTCTGACTTCTCAGGACTTCAAAATGCTCCCATGGCTTTCTGTGCTTATTCTTATTGAAGCACGTATATCATCCTATATAATAAAGAGGTAATATGCAAACTGACCATCATTCCAACACACAAGATGGCCGCCCCCATGTGGTCAAAGATGGCCTGCAGAGGAGGGCAGTTGTGGGCGATCAGGCTGGCAGGGGAGGGCAGTTGGGAGCGATCAGGCCAGCAGAGGGCAGTTGGGGGTGACCAGGTCTGCAGGGGAGGGCAGTTGGGAGGAACCAGGCCTGCAGGGGAGGACAGCAGTTGGGGGCCAGGCCGGCAGGGGAGGGCAGTTAGGGGCAACTGGCCAGCAGGGGAGCAGTTAGGCGTCGATCAGGCTGTCAGGGGAGTGGTTAGGGGGTGATCAGGCTGGCAGGAAGAAGCGGTTAGGGGCAATCAGGCAGGCAGGCAAGTGGTTGGGAGCCAGCAGTCCTGGATTGTGAGAGGGCAGTCGGACATCCCTCAAGGGGTCCAAGATCGGAGAGGGACACCCCCCCCTCCGTGCACAAATTTTGTGCACTGAGCCTCTAGTTAAATTATAAATGTCTGTTTCTCTCCCCAAAAGATAGTGAGTTCCCAGAGGGCAGACTGGGTCTTTTTTTCACCTCCACCTACTATAGCTCTCCACCCTAATACAAAAACAGGTACCGTCAAACCTCAGTTCTAAACGTCTCCCATTTCAAACAACTCGGTTTTTGCCCAAGTTGTTCATAGGAAAAAATGTCTTGGTTGTCCAAAACTTCAGTTTTTGACCTGACAACCCTTTCAGCATGACAAAGAGTCTCCCAGGCAACAAGCAAAGGATAAATGATTTTGTTGCTGGAAATACTCCATTAGCACAATTTTAAAACATGAAGAGGCCATCAAAAGAGTGCTAATGTTGCTAAGGGTGTGAAAGTGCTCACAAAACAACAATCACAGGCAGCTGAATAGTTGTGGATTTGGAGAAACAAAAAGGAGTTAGCCAGTGATAGCATT
Organism: Myotis brandtii; assembly: GCF_000412655.1. Taxonomy (NCBI): domain Eukaryota; kingdom Metazoa; phylum Chordata; class Mammalia; order Chiroptera; family Vespertilionidae; genus Myotis; species Myotis brandtii. The sequence continues at coordinate 717,207 of NW_005364671.1, forward strand.
TCGGAGGCAGTGATATATGAAAAATTCGTTCAAGGGTAATACAATAAGAAGTGTTTATTTATAAATTAAACAGTGCATTAGACATGGACTGTATATAAGAAAGGTTAAAACAGAGAATCACTTGTGGGTCTGGAACAGATTAAGTGAATTTACATTGTTTCTAATGGGAGAAAATGATTCGGTTTTCGAGCAAATCTCTTTTAGAACAGCCTTCTGGAACAAATTAAGTTCGCTAACTGAGGTTTCACTGTAATGGTAACCTCATTTGTATATTCTTCCTAGTTTATTCATTCTCATTTGACCCTTTCCTAATGTTGGTGCTAGAGAAATAATGCCCAGAGTTCCATGAACAATACTGGCATATTATTATAGTTGATGCTAATTTATTCCATTTGAATTAAGTCATGAGTAAAATCAACAGTCTCATAGAACTGGCTTTGTTCAATAAGTCAATTAAAAAAAACTGTCTTTCTTACTTTTTCCAAGTAATAACTTTTAAGGGAGCCTGTCATTAAAACCAGCCTCAAAATGAAATTACATTTTTAAAAATCAGGAGAGTTGTTTAAACACATACTTAGTTCATCCACTTACTCTATTAAGCGCTTTGGGGATGAGCCACTTTGATGAAATTCATCAGCATCATAGAATTCATCTTCACTGCTAGAATAAGAGAACTCCGGGACTGTATTTGGAGACAAGTTGACATGGCTTGGAGAAGTTAGACTGCTACTAGGTGGTGAGTGCCCACTGCCTAGAAAGTTAAAAAGTTTTTAATTAGGGGACAAAGTTGGTAATAAAGGGGAAGAAATTAGGAAGATGAGATGAAAGCAGATCTTTCTAAAATTAAGAGAGCTTAGTTAAATTGGTAAAAGTCCTCATACTATTTGTAAAGAAAATTAATATTTAGACAAAGAAAAAGGCAAATCACATTATAGAATATGAAAGTTTTTTTTAGCTTTTTTAAAATTCTCACCCGAGGATATGTTTTTACTGATTTTAGAGAGGAAAGGAGAGAGAGAAACATTGATTTAAGAAAGAAACATCAGTCAGTTGCACCCCATACTGGTCCCATCGAACCTGCAACCTAGGGATGTGCCCTGATTGGGAACTGAACCCACAACCTTTTGGTGTATGGCCAACACTCCAACCAACTGAACCACTGAGCCAGAGCAGGACATAGTCTTTTAAATAAATGAGAGAAAAAAATGTTACGTCCCCATTCTATAATTATCTTTAATATTAGGAAGGGAGTCTTCTGGTTATAACTACAATGTGTGAGCTCTCATATTGGAAAAGCCATCACAGATACCCAGCACCAAAGGGAAGCCAGGGCTCTTATTTTATACTAGAGGCCAGACGCATGACATTCGTGCAAGGGGCTCGGCCCTTGCAGCCCGGCAGCTTGCCTCGGCCCTCACAGACCTGGCTTCGTCCAGAAGGTCATCCAGGGGGATGTCCAGTCTAATTAGCATATTATGCTTTTATTATAGATAGTAGATCCAGAACCTAAAAAATGCAGTATTGAGCCAATAAGAATACAAAATGGAAAAAATATTAAAGACCACATGAGTATTTGAAAAAGTGATCAGAATGTCACATTCTTTCTAGTCAATGTTTGGTGGGCACATGAAAACACAAAAGTCCTGCACTCACCATCCAAACTCCTCACCTCTTTTCCATCTAAGTCTAAGGTGCCTGGGGTACAGGGGCAGAGAAAAACACAGGGCTACTATGGAAAGAATGTGGAAAAGGAAAAGACTAGGAGGAGTATCTTTTTATTCTTCAATAGTCTAAATAAGAAAATGGAAATTAACAGATCTAAAAAAGAAGACTACCACCTAATCTTTGTGATGATCATCTGGTTCTTTGTCTAGTAATAAAGTAATAACCATGAAAATATCAATAGGAACAATGGAGAACTGAGATAAACTCAACAAGGGTTTACGGAGCATCAAAGGCTAACAGGTGCCCTTGCCAGTTTGGCTTAGTAGATAGAGTGTTGGCCTGCGGACTGAAGGGCCCTGGGTTTGATTCCAGTCAAGGGCACATGCCCGGGTTGTGAGCTCGATCCTCAGTAGGGGGCATGCAGGAGGCAGCCAACCAATGATTCTTTCTCTCATCATTGATGTTTCTATCTCTCCCTCTCCCTTCCTCTCTGAAATCAATTAAAAAATAAAAGGAAGGAAGGAAGGAAGGAAGGGAGGGAAGGAGGGAGGGAGGCTATCAGGCAATTTATGCCAAACTGCTGCAGATGCTTAGTGGAGATTAAATTTAAGTCACTGACGGGCATCTAAAAGCCAAGGCCGTAGTTCTAGAAAAAATTGAGAACAGCAGCAATAAAAATGAATCCAGAGCCACACATGCATGTTTAGTCCATTCCCAATAGAGCATATCCACCTGCCACTTCAATTGCCACGTTTACAAAGATATCTTAAAAACATAACACAAATGTTTACTAACTGAAAAGGTAGTATTGCTTATTGTGGAAATGCCAAAGATAGTTCCTCTTAGCAAATCTTTAAATTCTCTCTCCCTACCCCCCCCCCAACAGAAAGCAGTAAGATGAGAAAGAAACTTTATCCTAACAACATCAAAAGACCAGGAATTATAAATGATTAAAATGCAAATACTCGAGGTAATTACTCGAGGTAAAATGTGTCCAAGAAGAAAATGAGTTTGAATGGAAACTGCAAACAAAAGAACTGAGTTTTCCTTATGAAAGAAAAGGATGATATTTGTTTTCTCAATTGTTCCATATTTCTTTTTTGTATTACTAAAAGAGGCAAAGGAAAGAAAGGTGGAAAAAATGAAGAAATTAGGCTGAAAATAAAAAAGACATAAATTAGATACTAATTTAAGTTTTAAAATTTCTTTAAATCCACCTACTCTAAGATATTTTTAGAATATCTTCCTCTGAAATAATTTATCCTAAATTATTACTTATAAATAATTATCTTAAAGTAAATGTACATAAGGAAGAGAACTCATTTTTTCAAAGTTTGTAACTAGTTTATATCTCCAAAAAAAGCAAATTTTGGCTGTAGATTTAACACTCTGACATAATCAACAACATAGAAAACAGGTGCTGTTTTTAAAATGAACATGAGGTTGCCCTGGCTGGGTGGCTCAGTTGGTTGGAGCGTCGTTCTGTTCACCAAAAAGTTTCAGGTTTGATTCCTGGTCAGGGCACATACCTAAGTTGCAGGTTCAATCCCAAGTGGGGCATGCACGGGAGGCAACCAATTGATGTTTCTCTCTCTCTTAAATTAAGAAACATATGCTTCGGTGAGGATTTTTTTTAAAAAAGTGAACAAGACTTTGGCACAGATAATAAAAACCAGAAAAAGTCAGATAAAACATTTCAACCTCATTATTCAAATTGCTAATCAGTATTTCCGCAAGAGCTTCAAATAAGAAATCTATTGTTGCTTGCTTTCTTTCAAAATTTAGAAGACCTCTGCTATTAAATATTAAAAACCAAAGTAATAGCACCAGCACCTTTACTAATTCAAATTTCAAAATAGGCTAAAATCACAAGGAAAAATTTTCATTATTACACAGTGAAAGTATTGCCCAGGAAAGAAATCTGTGCAGCAACTGCAGGAGCTTATCTCTGATCTCAAGAGTGGTTTTGGCCTCCAGGTGTAACAGAGACAAAAGTACTAAGTGATTCCTTGAGTATGACTGACAGGTCACTCAACATATATCGATTTCATTTTAGAACAAGGAATAAATCCAATACTAACATTGATAGCATTCCTGTAAATTAGAGATAAAATAATGACAGGTCTAAATGAGTTAAGAACATGCAAACTAAAATAAAGTATTCTTTTTTGTCTATAAAATTGGTAAAAATATGAAGACTGATAAATCCTAAAAAAAATCCCCACATATATGTAAATGTAAGAAACTCAAACCTGTAGAGAATTTTTTTTAGTTTATTTGAACCACACTGACAACTGCCTGGGAGCAAAATCTCAATTTATTGAGAAAATCCTCCAGGAATTGCAGTTTTGCAACTTATTTTATACATCAGAATCAAAGAAGACATAAGGAGGGTTATATGAAATCCACTGGTGGTAGATTAGGGAGGCGGGAGAAAGAAAAGTGGGGAAATCTCTGAGATCAGATAAAAAGTAAAATGGAGGGACACTTCTTTTACGACAGTGGGTACAAGATAGCTAATAATTAACATTTATAGCACATAGAGATGGTGTTGGGGGAACAAAGTAGCAATGAGTTTTGTGTTCTCTGCTCTGCTGTGGTGGGTGTAGTCTGTGGGGTCAGATAAAGGAGATTTCTTTGACATTCCAAGGGTATGTTATCTTAGATGCTAACAGACAGTAACAGGCTTATTTAAGGTAAAGGTTGACCTTTGTCAAGAAAGCTACAGGCCTAGGATGTGATTACCTGACCACCATGCAGGCCTCCCCTAAGACTGTCAGATTTGGTATGTAGCCCCTTTTTTAGCCACTCATGCTTAAAGTTGCTACACAAGGATATTTTACTTAAATTTTGCTAATAGTAGGAAAATATTGGAAATAACCTAAATGTCCATCAGTGGAAAAAGAGATGATACCTATTTAGGCAGCTGTAAAAAGAATGTTAGAACTAACTGTATGAACATGGAAAGTTCTCTAAATGTTCTCTGTTAAATAAAAAGAGAAAGTCACAGAAACACAAGATCTCATTTAGGTTAAAAGAAAAACAACAATTAAAATGCACAGCATAGGTATATATGTACATACATGTACACAAATGACAGAGGACAGAGTAAAGATTTTCAGCTTTTGTTCTCTGTACTTCCATATTTTCTGATTCCTCAGAAAGTATATGAGTCTAACTTGAGCAAATTTTTCAAAAAAGTCAATCTTCAAAATAAACCATACGGTAAACAAAAAAAACAAAATCCTATAATATTCTATTTTATTTAAATTATAATTTTACTAAAGCTTCTGGTTCAATCATAAAATTAAGTACTTTATGTATAGAACTGTAATAGCAAAAATATGTTATCTCCAACAGAAAGATACAGCACATTTCTTCAACCTTTTCCCTGTTAGTAATCAAATATAAATCTTAAATGTAAATGGGGAGTTATAAGAAGTAAAGGAATTACATGAATCTGTACCTGTACTATTTGGTGTTGGAGTCTGATGATGTCCCAAGGTAGCTAACACAGGTCCCACTGGTAGGGTAGATGGACGCTGCTCTGACTTACACAACTGAGCAGGTTCTAGGAGATTTGAACATGTGAAACAAATTAGAGAAATAGCCTAAACATAACTCTGTTAACTGGGATTCAAAAGCCTACAGATGAGTAATTTCTAAAACTGTATTCCACTAAGTCAACTTCCATGCTACTCCTTTCTAACATTCTATCCCCTTTAAACTCAAAACACTAGGCAGGATATCAAGAGACCAGTCCTGGTAGGCCAATATCTCAGTACGACTGCTCTGTAAAAACATCAAACACTTCTGATGATAAAGTGTTTCCAAGCATCAAACCATATAATATCTGGGGGCAGGTTATCTCCTTTTTAGTCCATGAGAGATGTTAGCGCATTCTCTTAAGGATATATAAAAATTCACAAAAGGATTTCACATACTCTTAAGTAATTTTTAAAAAGTCATTTCTTTTTTCCAGTACAATTTCTGACTGAACCATGTTATCATTAAGAACACAATTACACCCTAGATGGTTTGGCTCAGTGGAGCATTGGCCTGTGGATGAAGGGTCCCGGGTTCGATTCTGATCAAGGGCACGTGCCCCGGTTGCAGGCTCCTCCCTGGCCCGGGTTCTGGTTGGGCTCATGCAGGAAGCAACCAATCGATGTGTTATTCTCACATCAATATTTCTCTCTGTCTTTCCCTCTCTCTTCCACTCTCTCTAAAAAATTAATGGAAAAATATTCTTGGGTGAGGATTTTAAAAAAAAAAGAACAACAACACAGTTATGTTGGATGCAACAAAAAAGCAAAAGGAATCAGACTAGTTGGGTAGTACTCTATACTTAAAAATATACAAGTCTATTTAATTGGTAGACATAACAAATTTCATTCTTCCCTTTCTCATTATCTTAAAGCTCACCATGAAGAAACCATTTGTATTATTCAGAGCTATAAAGAATATCCCAAAACAGAATATTCCTGGATTGCCTTCAAGCAGATCAAGGTATATTATTTACCTTGGTGGCAATAAATCCCGAGTCACAGGATTCTATCCCATCAGCTAATCCAGGTCTTAGTAACTATGTCTATTTTCCATCTCACTCTGAAAACCGAAAGCCCTTTCATTATACTTAAAAAGCCCCAACATTAAAAATACTATCATTTTCCAATTCATTTTTGGCTGTATATTTTTATTTTTATGTATTAAAAGAAAAAGAAAGAGCCCTCAAAGATTACTAGGACAGTCATACAAATTATGTTTTTTCTCAGCAATGAATCTGTGAAACATTTTCCAAATACTATACCTGGAGGTAAGACAGTCTGGGAAGGCATTGTGTTGATCACAGGTTCCAAGGGACTAGGTTGATATATTGCATCTACAGGATTAATAGTACTCTGAGATAAAGAAACACATTATAATTATTTTTAATTAAATGCCCTTCCAACGCTGACCCTCCCAAATGTATGAAATTGCCCATATTTCTGACAGCAAAGTCCTGAAGGTAGATATGCTGATGAAAATACAAAGAGAAAATGAAACAGCTTTTCTATGCATAAGTCTAAGTTTCTCATTATTATTATTTTAAAAGCATAGTAAGGAGGAAAAATGAATGAATGAATCTCTGTATTATAGGAAGGTAAAGCTAAATGGAAAAACTTGGAAAGCATTATATAATGGTGTGGCAAGATTTCAGGAAGCCAAAACAATAACCTCTCAATTCAATTCAGTGCTTCTCAAATGTTAAATTCACCACAGATATTGTTTCTTTATCTAAGAAAGAGAAATGCTCTCTTGCTTTGGTGTGAATAAATATTACACCTATGACTAGCTTATGTACCGGCACCAGAAGGATCTAATCTTTCCATTCCATACTACTGTCACCTCCCATTACTGTCTACCGCACAACACAGGCACCTAGTTTTACAATCACTAAAGGCAAAGAGATGTATCTTCTATTTGAAATGGGTGTGTGTGGGAAGAAGATTTTTTTTAGGATTTGAAAAACATAAACATATAGATATGATTTTGGAGAGAGAAAATGTTCAGATTTCTCTGATTCCAAACCAAGAAATTATCCTACAGCATTTTAAAAACAAGATTCCATAGCTTACTGATGCATTTTTATATGAAGAAATGGAGATTTCAAACAAAGGTCTCTGCCAGAATAAAGTTTAGATCCACCACTTAGAAAAGGCTACACTAAGCCCATGGACACAGAAAATAGTTCAGCGATGGCCTGGGGTGGGACAGGAACAATAAAAGTAATTGGTCAATCAACTTCAAGCTAAAATATGTCAAATTACATTCTACAACTTGCTTTCAACTGCATTTACAGAGTGTGAGAAATGTAAACAAATGATAATCTACAGCCGTAATCTGTTGTGACATTAAAACTCATCCCATAAAATATATAATAAATTATATATACATATATGTACGTATAGCTAACATTTATGGAGTACTGTAAGCTCACTCTGCACCTTATAAAAACCTTCTGAGGTAGAACTAGTAACTTTTCTTTATAGAGGAAACTAAAACTCTAAGGTCAAGTAACTTGTCTAAGGTCACAGCTAGTGAATGGCAAGGCTGGGTCCTAAGGGCAGTCTGGGTCCAAGGCCCTAAAATCCTTTCTTTCTTAAAAATAAAAACTCAAGGAAAAATGCAATCATCCCCAAACTTGTTTTCTACATGTTTAGATTTCCTATGGTTAGGGAATGTAGGTGTTTTAATTGCAAATGATTAACATTTTTTTAATGCTTTCTAAAACTTTTTTAACATAATCAAAAGTAACTAATTTTGTTCAGAGGGAAAAGAGAAAAAGTAATTGACAACATGATTTTCCTTAGGGTCTTTGGGGACCATGAAATGCTAGACAATATATACAGTCTTTTTTCCATGAGGCTTACAAACTTTGCTATCTCAGCAAGAGAGATCACATTGTATTTATACCACATAATTGTATATCATCATGACTCAAACTTTGAACTCACACTGTGAAAAGAGAAATAAAAATTCTAATGTGTTTAATCCAAATTTTAAAAATGTTTCTCTTTGCTTTCTTAAAAAATATGCAAACATCATAGATACTTAACTTTTTTTTCATTTTAACCCAAATATAAAGATAACATCTTTTTAAGTATAATCATGAGATGGTTTTGAAGATTCCAGATTTCAGACAAGCTGTCATTTGTAAAGTCTTAAGACAAAGAAAAGACTGCTTCAGAAACACAGTTTGAACAGAAGTCACTCCATTACCATAAAACTAGGGTATCTCAAACCACAAACCGTTAATCTCTAATTTTTATTCCCAGCTGGGAACAATAACATTTTCTTTTCTTTATAGAGAGGAAGTTGAATATAAGGGAAAAGTAAAAAGCCAAGGAGGAGGAAAGAATAGAAGATGTCTGTAAATAAAAAAGTTTATGTTCCAAAAAAATGCAATAATACCACAGTAGCAATGCTAGTTAACACAATACAAAAAGATCAAAAAATAAGAGATGAGAAAATAGAAACCTATAAACATATTTAAATAGATTAAGATGTGTCTCAATATACCCCTCCCCCTCTGCTTTCAACTGAGAACAAAGTTGATCAGAAATGCAGCACTGTGAGTTATGCCTTATTTAGTATTAGAGATGCATATTCATACCATAATTAATCCTTCAAGTTAACACATGCAAAGTGATTCAATCTGGACCAACATTTAGAAAAATTTTAAGATCAACATTTCCCCTCCAAATGATTGCTGAAAGAGGGACAACTTTAGGAGCTCAAGGAAAATTGCAAGAGTCAACAACAAAAAGCAATGAGTAGGTGAAAAGAAGAATTTGCGTTGAAAAAGAGGTAGAAATTCAGGCTTCTCCTGACATAACTGGTTATAATGCTCTGCAGAATTAAAGGGAAACAAAGATTAGATTAAACTTACTATAATTCCATCTGCGTGCTTCTCCGCATTACACTGGTCCTTAAGGAAAAATGTTAAAAATATTAACTTCATTCTCTCCTTTAAGCAACTGCTGTGTATTTTCTTCCCTATTAAGAAAGCTTATTTTTATCAGGTAACTAACAATGTTAGAAAACTATTTCTTTGCTTCCATTAAGATTTTAATTCCATTTGTACATTCCTAACCAAACATAATTTTATCACTGGCTACACAATAATCAACACCAACAGCAAGGCAATTATTTTTCCATACAAGCATTTAATTAAGTTCATTGTAGAACTATCCTATTGAACTGTGTAGTCTCCCTGGTACAAATGATTAAATGTAGATATGCTAATTTAGGATTGAAGACAATATTTCTGGGTTCAAATTTATAGTAAATGCCCCAAACTATTACTGTATTTTAAAGGTATGACAATCATGTACCCTTAAAAACTCAGTATAGATACCATTTCCCATATTCGGACTATTGGCCCAACAATTATACTAATACTTTTCTAAATAGATGACATGATTTTGCTTTCAGTAAACATAATCATTATATTCATGGAAATGATGATATAGGGAGCTAATTCACTTATTCCATCAACTCTATAAGGTAGGTACTATCT
>NW_005364671.1:727541-750899 GCF_000412655.1 Myotis brandtii
GGAAAGGGAGAGAGAGATAGAAACATCAATGATGAGAGAGAATCATTGATTGGCTGCCTCCTGCATGCCCCCTACTGGCCATCGAGCCTGCAACCGGGGCATGTGCCCTTGACCGGAATCGAACCCAGGACCCTTCAGTCCACAAGCCGACGCTCTATCCACTGAGCCAAGGCAGCTGGGGTGGTAGGTACTAATCCTTTAGGTACTTGAGTGTGACAGTAGTGGAAAGTTATCAACACATTATTGTTTTTACTCAGACAGTATATTTAAACTTCAAATAAAACTAATGCAAGTTTTAACTTCATATAATCAGGAAGTTTCTAAGTGTTAACAGAAACTAATATTTGGTCTTGGTTTTAAACATAATGGCCAAGTTTTATCTCGTTTATTGATAACTTTTTCTTTTTTTAATTACTGAGCTAGCTTAGAAATCTACGTATGGAAGGGTCAAACAAGAGCAATTTGAAAATCTGAGGATGCTTTAATTGTTTTTATTTTTTTGTAGTGCATGTGCAGAAAAAAATTAACATTGAAAGCCTAAAATAGCTATCCTTAGAAAAGCCTGCTAGTAAAGTTGTTTTGGCTGGTATCTAGGAAATTCTGTTTCAGGAGGGTTCCCACTACCCTAACTGATAAGGGTAGCTCACTGTTGCCTAAACAATATGGTTTATTCTGAACACCTGCTTTCGTTCTGGAAGTCTGGAATCTTGGTAAATGCTAAATAGAGAGCGCTTATATGACAAACCTCCAATAAAAACCTTGGGTGTTGAAAAAACAAACATATAACATCTTGGGTTTTGAGTCTCTGATGAACTTCCCTGACAAACAACATTCACATGTGTTGTCACAGTTTGTTGCTGGAGGAATTCAGCACATGCTGAATGACTCCACTGGAAGAAGACTCTTGGAAGCTTATGCCTGGTTTCCTCTGGATTTTGCCCCATGTGCCTTCTACTTTTGCTGAGTTTGCTGTAATAAATCATAGCTCTGGGTATGACTACACACAATGTCTTATAAGTCCTCCAAGTGAATCACCAAACTAGGTGGTTTTGGGAACCTTAGACTCAATGCATATCTTTCGTATATCTCTGAGAATAACTGCATTTTGATACCTTCATAATTCATGTTGGGATTTCCCCCTTTATTTGCACAACTGAATTAACTATATATCTAGAATACCCAAAGTTTCAGAAATTCTTAATTAGTTGAAAATAAACTATTGAGAATTAAATAGGAAGAAATTTAGTTTCTTGTTCAGATGATATTTTAATTTACTTTTAGCTTTCCCCTATTAATTTCTGAATATTAAAAACTGATTTTTCCAAAGTACTTCTTAGTAATATTACATACCTGTGGTAGATTAAATTTTCCAAAAATGGTCCCAACATGAGATAAGAATTCATGTCTCCTACCCTTGAACTCAGGTGGGCCTTTGTAACAGTCTACTAATTAAGTATAGCAGAAGTGACTATAGGTGACCTCTGTGATAGGTCATGGAAATGCCACAACCGTTTACCTTGTTTTCTTAGAACCCAGCCACCACACTGTGAGAAAGCCCAAGTGGCAGTGAAGAGGACTACATGGAGAAGAACCCAGACTCCCAGCCAATTTCCCAGGTATGAGTCATGCTGAAAGTGGGTTCTCTGTCCCCCACTTCACTGCCCTCCCCCTGCCCAATCAAGCCACATAGGTGACATTGCATAAAGCAGAAACAAGTCTTGAGGCCTATCCAAATTGAAGATTTGGGAGCAAAAACAAATTACTGTTGCTATTTTAAGACACTGAGTTTGGGGGTGCTTTGTTATGTAGCAATAGAACACTCATATATTATATTACATTATCTAAGAAAACTACCACTTCTAATTCTGACTTAATTTTTTTAAAACTTAAATATGTGACCATTTGCCCCCCCACAAAGGTTCTTGATTAATAATGCATGCTATTTACAGATAATTTTAAATTGGGATTTATAATTTTTGTTACTATTGTGGTTTGTCATTTAAGGCGGAGTCAAATCTATAAACCAATAGACTATCAAATGCCTTACTGTCAATCCATTCCCATCATGAACTTTAGGGAGTTTGTCCTATTATTTAAAAAGGCTTACACTCACCCCCCACCCCCACCCCCGACTTCCACCTTTCTTTTTGTTGTTGTTTGTTTTGGAAGTAAATCACAAATTAACTTTTATTGTGATCAGCTAACGCTGAATCTCAAGTATTACTGAACCAGAGATTCAATTGAATTCAATATGAATCATGTTAATGAAACAAACAAATGGTCTAATGCAGTGGTTGGCAAACCGCGGCTCACGAGCCACATGCGGCTCTTTGGCCCCTTGAATGTGGCTCTTCCACAAAATACCACGTGCGGGCGCGCATGTACAGTGCGATTGAAACTTCGTGGCCCATGCGCAGAAGCCGGTTTTCGGAAAGGAGATAGACGAAACAAGTATACAAGATGAGTGTGGATGGGAGAGTTGAAAGGGGTTGACCTCAGTGAACGTCCCTCAATCAGACTGAGGACGTTTTTAGCAAAGGCCAGCTTAGGAGTGCCCTAATTAAGTTAATAACAATGTACCTACCTATATAGTTTAAGTTTAAAAAATTTGGCTCTCAAAAGAAATTTCAATCGTTGTACTGTTGATTTTTGGTTCTGTTGACTAATGAGTTTGCCGACCATTGGTCTAATGCTACTTCCCACTTAAATCTTATCTAATAAAAAGGGAATATGTTAATTGACCCTTCCATCATTGCAAAGATGGTTGCACCCACAGCCAATAAGGAGGGAATATGCTAATTGCTGCTCCTCCCTCAAAGATGGCGGCACCCACAGCCACAAGATGGCAGCGCACAGTCCCCTCAGCCCCACCGGGGTAGTAGGCGGGCCCGGCCTTGCTGTGTACCTGCCTCCAGAGTCCCCCAGTCCTCTCAGCCCCCCAGCCCCCCAGGGCCGCCCAAGGCTCAGGTAACCAGGGCTGGACAAGGCTTGTGGCAGCAGCAGAGATGTGATGGGGCGTCGCCTTCCCCTGATCGCCAGGTCGCCTCCCGCCCCTAAGGGCTCCCGGATTGTGAGAGGGGGCAGGCCGGGCTGAGGGACCCCCCTCTAGTGCATGAATTTTCATGCACCGGGCCTCTAGTTATGTTGTAAGTGCTTATTAAATCCTAATACAATAGCTATTCTCTTCTCTGAACATACCAGCATTCCTGTGTTTAAGAAGTATGACAGTGAACAAAAACATCAGAACCACATAATTTGGGAAGACTTTTGATCAGAATTACAGACTCCAATATTTTTAAAACCATGCCTACCAAAAAAAAAAAATACATGAAATATATCCCCATCTTTCTAATGAAGCAATGTAGTCTAGTGAACACTTTTTAAATTATGTACTTATAAATTTACTATAAAATAAAATTTCTAATTCAACTGAATATCCATATGCAAAAAAATAAATGCATTTGGACCCTCTACCTCACACCACAAAGATTAACTCAAAGAGGGTCATAGACCTAAATGTAAGAGCTAAAACTATAAAACTCTTAGAAGAAAACACAGGACTAAATCCTCGTGACCTTGGAGTACGAAATGATTTCTAAATAAGCCATCAAATGCACAAGCAACAGAAGATTGATAAGTTGGACTTCGTGAAAATTTAAAAATTGCCTGCTTCTAAGGATAGCTGTATCAAGAAAGTGAAAGACAACCCAAAGACTTGAAGAAAAATCTGTAAATCACATATCTGATAAGAACTTGTATCCAGAATATGAAAAATCATTCTTACAACTTAATAAAAAACAACTCAACTAAAAAATGGGCAAAGAATTTGAATAGACATTTCTCCAAAGAAAATGTATGAATGCTAACAGGCACATGAAAAGATGTTCAACATCATTATTTTTCACAGAAATGCAAATGAAAACCACAATGAGATACCACCACAATGACTATAATAAAAAAGACAATAATAAATGTTGGTGAGAATGTGGAGAAAATGGAACCCTTATACATTGCAAGTGGGAAAGTAAAATAGTATGGCTGCTTTGGGAAATAGTTTAGCAGTTTCTTAAAAAGTTATACAGAGTTACCATATGACACAGAAATACCACTCAGGTATATACTGAAGAGAAATGAAAGTATATTTCCATACAAAAACAGTATAGGCAAATGCTCATAACAGCAGTATTCAGTATGGCCCCCAAAATGAAAACAATCCAATTATTCATCAACTGATGAATGGATAAACAAAATGTAGTGTATCTATTCAATGAAATATTATTCAGCAATAAAAAGAAATTAAGTCCTGATACATGGATGAACCTTGAAAACATGCTAAGTGAAAAAAGCCAGTCACAAAGGACTACATATTTTATGATCCTAAATATATGAAATGTCCAAAATAGGCAAATTTAGAGACAGAAAGTAGATCAGTGATTGCCAGGGATTGGAAGAAGCACAGGGTAGTGAGAGATATAGTGAAAGAGTGCTTAACAGTCATGGCATTTTTCGGGGGTGATAAAAATTTGCTAAAATTAGATTACAGTGATGGTTGCACAATTTTGTAATTACACTAAAAACCATTAAAGTATACTCTTTAAATTAGTGAACTTTATGGCATATAAATTATGTATCAATAAACCTTTTCTTAAAAGTCTGACAAGAAATTAATGAATACATAGTAATTAAAATATAAAGTCTATGCAGAAAAATGTGCTGAAGAGAGAACCTGGGATCTAAGGATAATTTAAATATACAGTCTACTTTAAAAGTATCTATGAACAGACAACTTAATTCTGAAAGGATAATCTAGACCTGTGCTGTCCAGTTTGGTAGTCACTAAGTCACATCTGGCTATTGAGCACTTAAAGTATGGGCTAGTTCAAAGTGTAAAATAAACCTAGAATAGTAAAGACTTGGTGCCAAAAAAACAACAACACAAAACACCATTAAAAAAAAAAAAAAAAAAAAACAACTCCCACTAAGAAAGACTATGAACTATCTCATTAATGAATTTTTATATTGATAACATGTTAAAATGATAATATTTTGGACATACTGGGTTAAATAAACTACATTAATAAAATTGATTTTATTTGCTTATATAGTTGTAGGATATGGTCATATCACCTAACCTTTTAATATATATTTGTATTTGATTTCAGAGAGGAAGAAAGAGGGAGAGAGAGAGAAATATCAATGATGAGAGAGAATCATTGATTGGCTGCCTTCTGCATGCCCCACACTGGGTTATTAAGCCCAGAACATGTGCCCTGATCATGGAATTGAACCATGACCTCCTGGTTCTTAGGTCGACACTCAACCACTGAGCTACACAGGCAGGGCTCACTTAATCTTGATGAAGAGCTGGTCAAGTCCCCAACTGTAGGAACCTCCCAGATTATCTCTGCTTTGCTCTCTCCTCCTGCCCCTCACTTCCTCTGCAGTTCCCTATGAGTGGTCACTAGCCGTCTCTATTGGTATAAAGGAAGAAATAAGTCTTCTGAGTTAACACAGCCCACCTGAAAATCCCACTAAACGAGTGATGCCCAGGCTTTGCTACATAGCAAAATCTTCCAGAAATTTTAAATTCCCAATGCCCAGGTGATATCCCATACCAATGATAACAGGATAGAGAGGGGGAGCCAGGTATCAGAACTGTTAAAGATGCCCAGGGTGATTCCAATGGGCAGCAAAAAGTTTGGAAACCAATGCACTAATAATCATTTAGAATTTCTAAGATGAAAGAACCAAAACTGGTAGGAGCTTAAACTTCTACCCATAGCATGTTGCCTCTAAGTAGCTAATACTAAACTGACCCAGAACAATAAAAGTATCAAATCAGCTATCTTCTTAAATCCCTTTAGGGTCTCAGATGGTAATATTTCAAACTAGCTGATTCCAACATTTTATTATCCTACTAGAATAGTCCTCCAAAGTGGCTATATCAATTTATATTTCCATTAGTATTAGATGGAAGTTCTCCCATTTTTACCAACATGTGACAATGTCATTTAAAATTTTATGCCCTCCTAAAATTATTTAACAGACACTTATTTAGGACTTGTTGTATACCTGCTATAAGAGCATTACAAATGCTAATTCATTTAAGTCTCACACCATCAGTAAGGGTACAGGTACTATTATTATCCACATTTTATAAAGGAGACCAAAGTACAGAGAGGATGAATAAACTTGCTCACATGGTGAAGCAAGGATTCAAACCCAGACAGTCTGGCTCCAGAATCCATGCACCTAAAGATAATATAATGCTGCTTCTCATTATTATTTTAAAACCCCATATCTTAATCAGTTTAACTAATCAGATTTACCCAGATTAATTCATAAGGCACAACAGAAATGTGGCTAAACAAAAAAAAAAATCACACATATAGTAAAAAAACTAAACCATATAACAATGAAAAATTATGTATTAGAAAAATTCATTCAAAATTCACAATTACTTATCAGGCCCCCAATATGTGGCAGGCAACTGTTCTAGGCACTGGAGTGGCATTATGGATAATACAGTGGTAGTATAGACAATAATTCAAAGTATATTTTATTTCATGAATACAGAACAGCAATTTTAAATAGTGGTTCATTAACGTAGTTTAGTACCAGAAAGAAATCTGTAACACAATTTTTAAAGATATATCTTGATTATACTCTTCATTATAAATGAGAAAAAGACATTACTGAAATTTAATTCCTTTTCTTGTTAAGAAAAACATTTTTGTTGAAGGTTTTGCAAACTATGTCCCCATTTCAAGCAGGCACATGCTGATAGGTAACATCCAAACACAATAGTTGTTCAACAGTACCAAGAACCCCACAATACAATTTACTGGAGAAAGGTACACATTTTAGAACTGAGGTTTTGGCTTTTAAAGAAAAATATAATTACAATTATTAAATGTCATTAAAACAAAGAAATCAAAAGTAAAATTTACTTACTTTAGCAATCTGCAGCAACACAATGCAGTGTTTAATTGATTCTACCATGCTCTATAAAAACAAAACACTAATTTTAGGTTCTTGCCCTGGATAAAATGGTCATATGGTGTTAAAGCTCAATATATAAAAATGAGTTCAAATATACAGGGTTTAGGTCTATACTACAAAAGAAACACCCTCTCTGGATATCCACTGGGTTTTAATATGGTGAGTGTCAAATGAAGTTATTAGCAATTCTACGAATTGTTAAGGAATGCCAAAAAATGTTAATCTCTAGACTGAATAATATCTACATGATCTTCAACAGCTGGCAACCCACCATAAATTTCTACAACGTCCATTCAAGACTTTTATGGAATTATGGAGAGTAAAGGATCCTATCAAAATATTGGTGAACGTGGAATACTATTTTGCCTGTTTTTAAATGCAGCCCATTAGTAGCCCATTATATAATGTCAGAAAACCAGGACATTAGAAAACTTGAATTACAATATATTTTAATTTATAAAAGAGAATACACGCTGTGGATAGATGACACCTTTTATCCAAGGATCTCAAATAGACAAGACCAGAAAAAGATAAAATGGCACACAAAGTCAATTTCAATTAGAGGAACTATTCATTTAAATTCCTTTAGAAAACAATACAGTTATTAAAATACCCTTGTAAAAACTCATAAAATCAAATTGCCCTTATTAATAATAGGAGCAGCTTAAAATACAAATACCATTTTAAAGTACTTTCTAACACAAAGGCAGAATTTATGAAACATATAACTTACATTTGTTGTCTCTTTGAGAGTTTCAATCTTCTGTGAAAAATAATAAGTTTAAACAGAAATCATCAGAAGCACAAAGAGGAATTATTGTTTTTTACTGGTTAGTCATTTAAAGAATTTTACCAAAATGTACTCATTACTCTGAGTGCAGGCAGGCTGGGAAGGGAGTACTTTTGGTTATACTTCATGTCTTAATTTATTTTAATTTAAATCAAATATTTAGATTAAAAATTCAGACATTTTATGAATTATATCCTCAAATAAAATTCATGTGATTCCATTAATAACTTGTAAAAACAATATAAAACATTTTTATTCCTTACCTAAAATAAGTTTTTTCTATAGATTCACTTTGTGATTTTAAAATACTAATTTTAGAATCACCTTAAATTTTGCTAAATTGTTTAAAAATGACATGGTACTAAATTCAAAAACTATGACTGGAAAGTGAGTTAAACATGAAATGCTACTATAACCAAGTGTAAAAGAGCCAAATGCAAGACTATGGTCAACAGAAGTGGAAAAAAATAAAGTTGCATTAGGAAAATTAGTCATAGAAAAAATGAAAATTAAAAAAAGAAAATAATATTCAAACTATAAAGTAGCTGTCAGAAATTCAAGGGAGGACAGTGGCAGAATTCAGAACTAAAATTAAAGCAACACTCGTTTTGTTTACTCATGTGTGGCTTGTTTATTCTGAAAATTCTTGCAGGTTGGTTTATTAATTTGAAATGATCATGTGTAAATTTAATAACTTTCTACCTTCAACACGATACCTGAAAAGGAAAAAACTTACTCCTAGGAAGGTGGTACTTATAAAAAGGGTATCATATTAAAATTTTGTGCATTGCCCTTTTGTTTAGTTATGAAACCATAACAAAAATTCACCACAAAACTCCCCTTGAAGTCTATGTCGCAGTAGTATTATAATTATAATAGGTCAATAACAGTCAATAACACTGAGGTCCTTCTGTTATTTCTCCAAAAGGCTCTTGAATTTAAAAAATTTTAAGTTAAAACATGAAGTTACCTTTCTCTGTTCATCATCTTTGCAGTTTTGAAGTTTGTCATCAAAAAGCTACAGGATTAAAAAAAATGATTATAGAATCAAGCCAATTACTACATTGTGCACATTTACTAAACAAAGAAAAGCAAAGTTTAGTTCTTACGCACACTTCTCCCAGGGGTGATTTATATGTATTTTCAAGATAACGTATATTTTTTTCAAGGCATTGTACCAAGTCAAATTCTATTGAATTATTTTAAATGGTCAGGAATAATTACACTGGTGAGATCACAAGTAAAACATGTGACTTTTAAGAGCTTAAAATAATAATTCAAACCTATGTTTTTTCTACTTTGTCATTCAAGTTTATCAAGTTTATCTTCCCAGAACCTATGGTTGTAATTAATTTTAAAGTCAAAACTGAAGAAGACAATTTCAACAATAAAGGAAGTAGAGAATCACCTCTCCCAATCCCCAAGTCCCCAAATGGAAAAAGCAAGGCCTACCCTAGCCGGTTTGGCTCAATGGATAGAGTGTCAGTCTGTGGGCGGAAAGGTCCCAAGTTCCATTCTGGTCAAGGGCACATGCCTGCGTTGCAGGCTCAATCAATCTCTAGCCCTGGTCGGGGCACGTGCAGGAGGCAACCAATCGATGTTTCTCTCTCTCCATCTCTCCCCCATATACCTCAGGTGAGGATTAAAAAAAAAAAAAAAAAAAAAAAGAAATAGAGCCACTTAAAGTTTACCGCTTTCATAGAATTTTTAAACAGAATGTGAAGCTAATCTTGTCTTGCTTTCTTCTAATTATGTCTAGGTATTTACCTTTTTATATTTACCTTTTTAATAGCCAAAAAAGTACATTATGTACATGTACTATTTACCAATATTATTAGATTAGAGATAAAGATCTTTGAAATTAAGTCACCAATATCTTTTAATAAATCAGCTTTAAAAATTAGTGAAGAACCACATAAGGGTTGTAAATTAATATCAAATCAATAACTGTTTTTACTCAAAATCAAGCTCAATAACATTTGCTACTTTATATAAATTCAATATATAAACAAATGCCATACCTTTAACTGTTCTATCAAAATTTGCAGGTAAGCATCAGCCTCTGTAAGTTTCTTATCAAAGTCTTGGACACTAGGAACAAATCCTGAATCCAGACCCTAGAGAAAAAGAAAATTTACAATAAATCTAGCAATACCCAAGCAACACTTAATAGTACAAAAGATACTTCATCATTCATACATGGCATTATAATTTTTAAAATAAATACAGTACTTTTACACAAATAAGAGGTCTGTTTAAATTATTTAAATTCTCCAAGGACGATGGTACATCAATCTCCTCATGAACTTCTTCCCTTGTCATCAATTAACATGTGCTGGTGCTCAAATTCGGATTCACCTTGCTATTCAGAATGACTTTCTTTTCTCCCAAAAAGCCCCATAAAAGCTCCCAGTCACCTCCAGACCAACAGTAATTCAGCTAAAGGAACATACACAAAACAACCTACATTACCTATTTTCCCTCTACTTTTTGTTCAGTCCATCCCTCCAGTCCTTTAATTTTAACTTCATATTCTCACTACTTAGTTCTCCAGATCCTTAACCCACCTCATTAGCTGTTTTCCTCCTCCTCCCTTACTAAAAGAAAAAAATAATAACCTAAGAATTCTTACTTTGTCTAAGAAGAGTACTGTAAGTGAAAGTGACAACACTTCTGTCTTAATCAAGTTCCCTCCTCACTTTCACCCTTGGCATAAACACTACACTCTGGACAAGGCGTAAATGTTTACTTATTTAGAGGACCCACTTATTTCTCAGTTTAACGTCTGGCATTTGCATGTCCTACTTTTTGTACCCTAAAATTTGTAAGTTCCAAGAGCATGGGATTCCTATTTTTTAACTCTACTTACTCAAAAGAAACTTTTGAGTTCATAATCATCTCTTACATGAAAAACACATCAATCCTGGGTGTAAAAGACAAAACGTTGGAGGCTGAACAAGACTATTAGCTTGTCATATTTGCATGCTCAGATGTCATGCAGTTAAACTGGGAAATAAGGGTCTGGAACCACTAATGTCACATTCCCACCCAGCCACAAAACTGTAAATGGGTGAAAAATAGTAGTTCAACATACTATATACTTGACTCTCACTTGTCATATCTTCCCCGCCTTTGGCCAACATATACTGATCATTTTCACATTCCCCATTTTGGTAAACTGAGGTCAGAATTCACTTTTTATTACACTAATTCCTCATCTTTGTGTAATACTTTAAACGTGACTGAAGCACTTCCACAGCCATTATCTTAAACACCAGATTGAGATGGTATAGTATTATGGAAACACCAATGGGTTGGCAAACCTGGTTTCTAATTGCAGCTCAGTTACTAACAGATATTGTGTCTCTCTAAGCCGCTGTTTTCTTACCTAACAAATATAGGCGTCCTCTCCTACTAATATTAATGTGGCAGCTACTACCTCTACTAAGAACATATAGTTACTAACACTATCAATTACTACTATTAGTATTGTTGCTCTTCCTAAACTAAAATTTAAATTCTGAATCAAAACAATAAAAACATAAGTCCTGTTTAGACCATGAGAAAATCAATGCATTTCTTTTTCAAATTCAAAGGCAATAAACTGCCTACATTTTTACATGTTTGTAAAGAAACTGCTTGAAATTAGTATTGGAAAACCTCTTCCCAATGAGAGATGTCATGTATAAAAACAAAATATAAGGAAAAAATCATAAAACTATGTATGCCAAATCCAGATATATTTATAAAAGTGTGGCTAAATAGCTTCATTTTAAAAGGTAACTCAAAAAACTTCCTATTAGAAACATTTATTACGTGCAGTAGGATAATAACAGATGTGGAAAGGAAGGATAAATCCGTCACATTTCAGAGTTACTATTGTACTATTCTTAGAAAGGAGTAATTTATTTCCACATTACTGTACCTCCCCCCCTCCAAAAAATAAAAATTAGAAGGACTGCTTGGCTTGGTTTATGTTTTGTTTCAAAAAGCAATATAATATTATCAATAATTTAATTATAAAACCCAGTTAAAATCAGCTAAATACATTGTTCTTGCTAAATATCAAAAAGGTCAATGGCACATTCAAAAATGAATAAAAGGTGAAGCATCTTGGAAAGAGAGAAAGTGATTTCTAAGAATTTTCCCTCTTCTGAATCCACTTAGAACTACCATTGTAAAATCTAATAAACCTACGCTTTTGAACAATCCTTATCCACTAAAAGTCTCTAGTCAATACATAGAAACAAATTAGATTTAAATTACTGAGATTTAACCCACATGAATTAATTCTTCAAAAACAACCCTCTAATCATATGAACTTCACCTTGGCTCTTTTCTCAGTCCTGCCTCTAGTCTTCCACAACATTCCTATACCGTTAGAATAAACTCCACATGGCACAACATCCACGTCAAAGATCTACTCAGCAACCCATCTTTCTGTATGAAAGGTATGATAGAAGGTTTATTACAACAGTTATTAGCTTAAAATTCCAGAACTGGCCTAAACTCCCCTGCACAGTCATCCATAAATCTTTGGTGTACCTTAAAAACAAAATCTACATATACAGTTGCCCATCTGCAACCAATAAAACAACATTTACAAAATTATCAGTAACACAGACAAGGAATTGATAGTAATTTTCTCAAATCTAGAAAAATGCACTAGAAGAAATATAACTTTTCACTATAAATTGACTTACAGTACATAGAATCAAAGCCACCTAATCCAACCTTCCACTCATAGAAGTGACTTTTATAATATCTTTGAAAGTCATTTAATCTTTGCTTGAGTATCTAAAGAAGGAACTTATTACCGCCTAACAAACTTTTTCATAAGAATTCCCTAAAGTCATTAACTATTCCTCTTTCGATTCAACATTTACAATGTAAGATACAACACTTATTTATATCCTCTTTAATGGAGTTTTGTTTTAAAACCGATCATAAAAAACAGAATAGTCCTTTACTATGTTAAGGTTGGTCTTTGACAATAACTTAGAACATGGCAGACCCTTTAAGACAGTGTGACTTCATATTTCAAATTAATTAAACAACCTATATTTTAAATAAATCTCAATCTGCAGATTGAGAATCAAGCAGATGTACTTTCTAGTACTCTACTCACCTTATCTAACATCTATCACATTTTATCATAATTAAATATTTAAATAATCGACTTATCAAAAGAATAAGCTCCATAAGAGCGGGAACTGTGCCATTCAACATTATACCCTCCAGGACTAGCTCAGTGTTGAATGACTGTTGTGGCACTGACTACAGCCATGTGGCAACTGCTGGTGCCATGGGACCCATCTCCTTCATGACCTCTCCTTAGCCTTTCTGTTCTTGCTCCCCTTCCCTTTTCCAACTTCCTCCCTCTCTTCTCCATATCTTTCTTTTCTTCTCATTTATCTATGTCCTTCAGTACTGACTGAAGTGGTTCTATAGCACTTCTGGCACTTGGGACCCAAGAGGTTGCTGCTCCCCAACTTATCATATTGATGAGCCATAGTTCTGTCTTGATTACTGAATTCATTTACAGTTTAAATTACATACAACCATTATAGATTATTAAAGATGAAATGTCCTGTGATGTAAAAGAAGTTAAATTAGAAAAACTGCAATAGAAATCAAATCTAAATCTAAGCATTAAATGAGAACTCTATGCAAAGAAAAAATATTACTTATGTATAGTAATTCTTAAAAAATAGACTATTTGTAAGAATACTTGGCTAATAAAGAAACCTAAAATACATATATATAAAGTCAAGAAGAGTAATATATGATTTTTATATCAGGATCCATGTAATTAATTTAAAATATATACACAGAGGCACACATCTAGCCCAACTGAAGGGAAATTTTAAAAATAATATCAAGACTAGGAGAATATCATACGGCCTCAAAACTGTATAAAAGTACTCCCTATTACCTTTCTAATACTTATGGTGAGCAGTATCACTTTTCTCAGAAGACACTTCTCAAAGCTAACAAATGTCGGCAAAATTAAATGAATTCCTATTGATAACTTGGAACATTAAACACTATTTATACTTTATACATACACATAACTGAATACATCACCCCCATTAAAAAAAAAGGGTATTGAAAGGTATGTCCTTAAAAATGAAGTACATATTAATTGTAGCTGCTTTGGGGAGACTCTCTTATTAAAACTAAAACAGTACAGGAGGCAATTTTTGAGATGAAATAAGAACTGTTAATGTAATTCCTAATGACAGAGGAAGAGTAATGAACAGTGGAGGGATAGGTGATAAAAGGTGGTTTAAGGTCTTCTGAGGTCAGAATCAGGAAATAAGAAACTTATAGGTAATTTGAGGAACTGAGGAGAATAGCACAAGGAGAACGGCTATAGCTGAATAATAACATTATAAAAAAAGAAATTCACAAATGAGTAATTACTTTCACATATCAAATCTTATTTCACAGCAAAACTAAGGACTAAGTACCCTGGCTATATCCAGTGCTTTCTCTTATACAGGACAAAACTGTTATTCAGTAAAAATATCTTGCAAAAAGAGAAAACGAAAATATATTAGAAATCGAGACAATATTGCATGTCAGTTTCATAGAAAAGTTCAGAATAACACAGAATAAATTATCAGTAGAACTGTAAAAGGAAATAACAGCTGAAAATTTTAACAAAGGAAAAACACTCCCCTCCCTTCCCCCAATAAAAATAAGTCTCCCAGTGAAAAAATAAATGGCATGAATCCAGACAAAAGCAGATGATTGTTAAAAATTAGCAAAGCACAAAGCGTATAATTAAAATAATGAAAACTTTGCAGAAATGTCGTTTTGATTAAAATATGAGAGTATTTGGAAAGTTAATGTTCACAATGAGCAATTTCAGGTGACATGCATCACAGATACACTTTCATCCAATGAAAGAAGTATAGCGTATACTTACAATTGAATCACTTACAATTATTTTTGAAAATTCAAGAACTGGAGAGATACCAGAAGACTGGAAAAAAGCAAGTGTGGTACTGATCTTCCATAAAGGTAAGGAAAAAAGAGAATAGAAAGTTACCATGCTGTGAGTCTGACATCAATAATTAAGTAAAGGAATAATAAGAGAAAAATCTGTAATTATACAGAGGAAAAGTAGATACATGAACAGCAAATGGCAAGTTAAAAAAAAAAAAAAGAATGCCAAACTTAATGGCTTTCTGTTCCTTAGAAATTTGCTAACAAATTAAGTTTTTTTGAGAAAAGACACCGTTTTGTCTTCTTACCAAATGATTTAGAATCTGGCTTAATGATGAAAAAAAACCATATTAAAGAAACCAGAAATAGTAATAAAACCATGATTCTATGTGGAGAATGCTAATCTGTAATTTCCTTAGATTGAAAATTTAGAAACATTTATAATCCCTGATGTCTGTTGTTTATCCACTTCAGCTAAGGAAAGAACAGGATTTAGAGGTATAGAGAAGTTCTAAGAGTAAGAATTGCTCCCTATTTTTAATCCTAAACAATACCCAGCTATTGATTCATTTGGAGTTGAGATTATCAATTTTAAAATGTCTATAAAATTGAGGCTATTATCAAATTCCTCCACTGTATCTTCAGGAACATATTTTCCACTTGATTTAAGGTTCTGATAAGCTAAGGCTCCAAATTAATAGCTTCATTTTTATGAACGTGGAAGCTATAGCTTTCTTAACAACAACTGCTAGGTACCCCAAGAATGGCCTAAAAGTAGGGTCTTTTTTCATAGTTCTGATTCTCTATGGATGCATAATAGATATTAAAATATTTTTAAATATAAATATAAATATAAATATAAATATAAATTGTATTTAATAGTCCTTTAAAAAAATGAACAGTAAGTTAACTTTGAAGAAGAAAATAGTAATCAAAAAGGTATGAACAACAGACAAAACAGTGATAAAATACAGTCTTGGACACACACAAAAAATTCCATATGAGATGTTCAGAAAAGTATTGGGTATTATGCCTGAATCAGAAAAGGTAAATAGCACTTAATTATTACCTTGGTAACAGAGGCAAATGATATTAAGAAAGCCTTTTCTCATAAAATAATCTGATTTTTGAAAATACATTAGTTCTTTGAAAAGCAGAATCACTTTTATCTTTTTTAAAAAAAATATATTTTATTGAAATTTTACAGAGAGGAAGGGAGAGGGATAGAGAATTAGAAACACTGATGAGAGAGAAACATCAATCAGCTGCCTCCTGCACACCCCCGACTGGGGATGTGCCCGCAACCAAGGTACATGCCCTTGACCGGAATCGAACCTGGGACCTTTCAGTCCGCAGGCCAACGCTCTATCCACTGAGCCAAACCGGTTAGGACACTTTTATCTTTTTTACAGAGAAAATAGCTTATGCATTATATGCACAACAATTAATATGCATAAAATTGAGTTTCTGTTTAAAAAATACCACAAAACAAATCTGAATTGCTCATATAGTTAGGACAAAAAGGACTGCTTTGCCAAAGAGGAATGTGTTACAGACTCCATTGCCAAAATTCATGCACTTTAATCACAACTTTCTGCACAACTGCTTATTCTTTATGATCTCTTCATCTAACACTGACACCATTCTGTGACTTATAGAACAAACCACTAATATTGATTCCATAAAGTAATTTGGTGACTCACCCACACAAAAAAGGTTTGTAATTAGTACCATCTTACTCTATTTAAATCACTGATAACTTGTCCATCCAAAAGTCTCCCCAAATTTATTTAATAAAGCCATATAAAAAGTTATTGTCAAAACTATATAAAACAAAAACTTGGTTTATAAATAAGATGACCAAATATCCTAGTTTGTATGAAATAGTCCCTGTTTCTGCCTGTTGTCTCAGCAAAATTATTAGCAACCTCCTTACTCTAAAAAGTGCCCCAGTTTGACCAAGATATTATTAAGGTTTCTCTCTATATAATGTATGTAACTAGCATTTTAGAGATATAAAGGTCTAGAAAGCATATAAATTGCTTAAGAGGTTTCAGAAAGTAGCAAATTACTTAAAATTAAACATAAGTTTATAGACTCTGAATGTACAAAGCAAACAACAGAAACAAAAGAGACACCTGAATTCAAGTCAATTATTATTAACTTAGTCCTTACCTTATGCTAGATAAGTGGAGACATGAGTAATAGAGAAGTTACATTTAAAAAAACTATTTTATTCACAGACACACACTGAAATAAAATACATGAAGCATATATATTACTCCTGGGGAGTGGGATTGAGGGAACAGGGGAACTTGAGACAGTTCTTTACTTTATACATTCATGTTGTCTGATGTTTTTATAAGTATGCATTTATTTTAATTCAAAAGAATTATGTAAAAAATATTCTGAAACTGCACAGATGATAAATATTTTTAAAATTTTGTTTAACTTTCAGCTTCCAAAATTATCTGCATTATTCTTTTAACATTATCTACAAATTCTAAAGTGTCTTAAGAAAGTAAATTTGGCAATGCTCAAGCTGCTCAGATCCACCTTTCCAAGCAAAATAAAATGTAGCATAATGAATTTATAACATCATTTATAAAGCACAAACTAGCAAAAAAGCATTTAAAAATTAACCATCACCACTATACTAGAATAAATGCTGAGAATGATAGCCAGTAAAACAAAGCAGAATACCTAATTTCCCCCCCACACACACATCCTTCCTGCTAATAACATGATCATGACTCAACATTCAAAAAGCAAATTAATAAAAAACAAAAATACCTCCTACATAATTCCCAACAAAGCACTGTCTGACCATGTGATATTGGCAATCAGTCAAAGCTTTTCTTTTCACACATTAGTTGGTCAGGCTACCAGGAATGTCTTAAAAGTCAGAGGGTAAGTCATTCCAGGATTTAAATGAGCTCTGACCAGCATGTCTTACCAGCATGAGATAGAAAAAATACATTATTCCCCTCTCCAACCTCAGATTACTGCCTATCATTCAGCTTAACAGCATTTTGGAAAGCAAAAAGTCTCAGTATTTATAGGGATCCACCAAAAAAACCCAAATGTTTTAGGTAAGTTTCCTGAAAATTTGCTCTATGAATAACTAGAAGAAATTCACATTAAACACATAAATCCTTAAACTGAGTGTCTTAGTAGTTCAAGTTTGGAAATAACTGCAAAATTCTCATTCATAACATAATCCTTGTTGAAAATCTGATTATGTTTTAAAAAATAAAACCTCATATATTCCTCTAACAAAACTGGATCTCTCTGTATAGAAAAATATCATAGAGAAAAGTAACACCCAAGGGAGCAAATGATACACTAATCAGACCAAGGGACACTCAGTCCTAAAAGGCTTTTACCTCACACAAACCAACCAAACAGCAAAAACAATAACCATGAAATAAAAGGACTAAATTCTATAACTGGTCTGGCATTTACCCTTTAAAAATTATATATGCCAAAACAGTTTTTATATATCTGATTTTAGCTTCCAGTAAATATCAAACGGAAGGAAACAGGTTCAGTTATTGCTAAAGCTGTTTAAAGTGTAATACAAATTACCCTGATTTATTTTGATAGATGTCAGAAATATATCAAGATGGTCTAAAATACGACCAGAATATATGCCCATGAATACAGGACTTGTTTTGTTCTCTACTGTATCCCCCTGGCTAGTGCTTGGCTTGTAGCAAGTACTCAACAAAAATGTTAAAAGTGAATGAAATAGGCCCGCCTCCCGTGGAAGCAGCGCGGCTCCCGCGGAAGCGGCAGGCGGCCTACTGAGCGCAGTATCACATGATGGGCTACTAGTTAGAGGAGATAAACATCTATCTACAAATAACTGATCCAAGCATGATAAGTGTTATGAGAAAGGTACTAAGAGATACCAAGGAGAACGTTAAAGGGGATGAGTTAGGTTTCACAGAGGTCATCTTTCTTGAATTCAGGATTTGGACAGAGATGGGGAGGGGGAAAGTATTATAGCAGTGGGCCCCACTGGAAACAGCATAATGAGATGGGATGTCTGAACTTCTATTTAATGTGACTAGAGAGATGAGGGTAGGGTTAAGGAAACTAACAAGGCATGCTGAAGTACTTGGAAATGAGGAAAGGCAGGGAAGCCTTCATCATCCTAAACTGAAGGAAGAAGGAAGGGAACAATGTTAACCATGGACCAATCAAAGAAGGAGCTACTCAAAGGACACTCTAGTTGTAGGAAACAGCCACCGCTAGAAAAGCATCAAATCAGAAAAGGAGCAAGAAGATTAAATACCCGCAGAGTTTCTCTCTTCAATCTTCTGTCGCTGCTTCCCATCGGCTAACCCTAGCCAGAAGCCAGAGGATAAAGGATGCCAGGTGACACAGGCTGTAAAGGTCAGCCTCCTGAAGCTGAGAGCAAAGAAAGGCAGAGAATGAATCTGCAGGAAAATGGAGAACAACCAGAAAAGGCAGGTATACTCACAGACGCAGGGCTAGAATAAGCACAAAGGGAGGCCGGAAAGCAGGATGATGCCAAAATGAGGAATAATATTCTCTTGGAGAAGTACAAGATGATATTTTTCAGATATAGATGCTGAAACCAAAATTAGCAGCTAACCTGAAAAAATTACTGGAGTTGGGGGAGTAAAGTAAGCCATGGATGGAGAGCAACACCAGAGCAGCACCTTGGTTCTCTAAACAAATAAAAGAGCAAGAATCATAGGACTCTAGTCCCAGCTGTTCTAGTCTCTAATTGTGTGACCTTGGGCAAATCACTTGGCTTCTCCAAGTCTATTTCCTCCACTATAAAAACAGGTAGAGGTTGAATTAAAATTCCAAGATCTCTTCCAGTTTCAGGATTCTATGAAGTCAGTATCTCCAGGTAAACAAGGTTTGTAAATACCTCACCATATTGGAAAAACCTGGGGTCCACTTACTTTTTTTAAAAAGTTCATTTCATTTAAGTAAAGGCAATAAGAACTTATAGGTTCCAACTGCAGCCAAGTCCTCCATGGTATGACAAAAAATGTTAAAACAATAATAAACTCTATCACTTAGTGTAGCCTTAAAACTGAGTGAGATAGACTTAATGCAACCAGATTTTAAAACACACCCTGGAATACAGAGAATGAAAAGAAACAACTGAGTAAGCAGAATAACTTGGTTCAATGGCACATTTTGGAAAAAATAAATTAAGTCGCTCAGTCAATAGAGCAAAGAAGCAAAGTTCGTAATTGTGTCTCCTGAAATAAATGAACTCCAATGTAGAAAGGACAAGTTTGGGTCAGTCTTTCTCCCTGACCCCCTCTCTCTCACATGTGCAGGCACACACACTCAGCAACCACTACTATTCCTTCGTGATACAAATATTCATTGAATATCTGTTATGTGCCAGGTACTATCATCACTTTCAAAGGACATCTTTAAGGACACTACAGATAATAGCAAATCTAATTAATCATTACCTAATCTTCTGAAATAAGCTCAAATTTCACCCCTTCCAATTAGTCTCCCTACTTCTCCAGTTAGCAACAAACTCTTTTTCCTATGATACTATCACAGAATCAATTTGTGCCAGCACTGCTATTAGCATTCTTTCAACTATATTAGAGGGCATATAAACTGAGGGGGTGGGCAGCTTAGCTGGGAATCTGCTAACCATTTATAACATAGTTTTTAAACATTTTCTCCAATCTTGTCTCTCAGGTGCCGCAGCCACTAGGGAGCTTGGTGACTTAGGAAACATCTTTTTTTTTTTTTTTTAATATATTTTTATTGATTTCAGAGAAGAAGGGAGAGGAAGGGTGACTTAGGAAACATTTCTAACTTACAGGCATAAACCTAATTCCAGTACAACTGAGCCAAAGGTTTGCACACTGAGGAAATAAAGTTACATATTTTGATCATTTAAAAAGCACTGAGCACTATGTGCCAAGCACTGGACTAAGGACAAAGGCCATGGGGATACAAAGAGAATAAGGACCTCTGGTCCCTAGGAGATTGGAGTGTAAGTATCAGATATGTGAACAAAAAATGTAGAATGCAATCTACTGAAGGATGTAATATGGAGATATGAATAAGTGCTGTTGTAGCACACAAAGGTCAAGAGTAATTCTAACTTGCTCTGCCTGACAAAAACAAAGAAAAAGTAACACATAAGCTGTGTGTTAAAGGAAGAACTGGAGATTTTATCACTTGACATAATTCTGTGCAATTATAATTCTAAGCAGAAGGTAAAGGCTGTGAAAAGACAAAAGAGCTATGAAAGGCGTTGGCATGTTCTAAACGATTAACAGTTCACAGTGCTAGAGTAGATGTCTTGGGTAGAGTACCTGCAGCCGAGTCCAGACTCGAGAGAGAAAATTAGGACTAGGTTGAGAAGGGCCTTGAAGGACATGCCACACAGCTGGACTTTGGCAAGAGAAACCCAAAACATTGTTAAGCACAGGAGTGATTCAACTGGATATGATTTTGGATAAAGAGTATGGGGAGAGGGAGTCTAGTGACTTGAGAGACCAGTTAGGAGATTTGGCAAAAGTCTAGGTAAAAAAAAAGTTTTGCTGAAGTCTAGGTGATAGATGATGAGGGCTTGAATTAAAGTATATCATATGGGAAAAAAAGAGACCAAATCCAAGAGATATTAGTAAGGCAAGTTTAAAAGGATCTAGAGATGGACATGGAAAATAAGGGAGATGGAAAATAGCTTTAAATTGCCTGTGTGTAGTGGAACTTTTAGAAACAGATACTTGGCTTAGCTGTATTTTCAGCCTAAGAACTATTCCTTCAAATGTAATCTTTGTTTAAATATTTACTGAAAAATCTTCCTAAATATAATTTTAGGCTAAGTATATTACAATAATCATAAAAACTGTCTTCTTTTATAGAATCCCCATAAATATCAGTTAGTTTAGATACTAATAGAACTTGACATATCTCCAGGGACATTCTAGAATTTGCTTTTTAGAATAAAAGTCTGATATCCTCTTTCTCAAGCAATAGACTGCAAACCACGCAACAGCCAGATTTTCCAATCAGCAGAATGTGTTAGTATCACAATGCTCTTTCCTGGCTAAACTAAATTTACATTGTACTAAATTCTCTGCTGATCTTCATTTCAATTGCGGATAGCTAAGTGGTTAGATTATTACACCAAACACAATCTTTCACATTAAAAAAACAACAACACATACCATCCAGAACTTTAGAAATATCAAAATGGATGTGACCATAACCTCTGCAGCCTAGTTTTCTTGAGGAGCACGTGATCATGTCATCTCTGTGAAAACCAAACTCAAGACAGTCTGGAAACAGATCCAGCTTCTCTGTTACCTCTCATTTCCCATTTAAGCCTCTCAGGTCAAAACTCTGATTTTTAGTGGTTTATATCTCTTCTGTGCTAGAAGAGGTAATATGGTATCTTTATTTCAGTTGTCTCTTGTGGACTGCACAAAAAGTGGAAAAAAATTAAAATTAAGTAAAAGCAAATGAGAGATGTTAACACTATTCATTAAAGGGCTTTATCACCTACTCAGTTCAATGCAGGCAATCTACTGAGAGATGGTGATTCACAGATAGCGGATGAGAATTTCCAAGTTAAAGTTCACTACAAAAGCTGTTAAAACTACAACTACTATTGTAAGATTCTTCCCAGTTTCTCCACCGAAATTAGGAAAGTAATTACTTGATTTGTTTTTAATTTCCTGCACAGCTAAAAGTAAACAATTTAACAAACAAAACCACGTTACTTTAAATTAGCAAAAGGAAGTTCAATACATCTCACTGATTCATAGCAAAATAGAGTATGAACGCTGCAAAAAAAATACATGATTCCAAACATGCTTCCTAGTCTATTCATTATACTCAACTTTCCATAACTAAGCGGTGCCGAGAAGCTAAACCTAGCCCCACACAACTATTCCAAAGCTTTCAATATTTTTGCACAAGCTCCCCCAAAAGCATAAAACCACCTCCCTCCTCCCACACACATACTCACAAATAACACCCATAATCATTACACAACCCAAAAACTGGGCCAGGTAAGAACACAATGCCAAAAATAAAACAACAACAGAAAATGGCCTGCAATTGGAGATTCTATTAATGGGCTACTGGTCAAATTAGGCTTCCACATTAAGAGAAAGCTTAATTCTTGTGTTTAAAATAAGTATCTTCAGACAGCGTTCGAAAGGAAAACAGTTCCAAAACATGAATCGAAAAAGAGAAGAGTCTCCAATCTGGTTTGGTGGCGAATGAGTCGGTGGAACAGGAGGCCCCGAGCCCCAGCCTCCACCTCCTGCGGGCGAGGAAGTGAGCTCCCGGGAAGAGGGGCCTGCACGCCCACGTCGTCCTACTCACCCCAGGGGCGGCGGGGAGGAGGCAGGGAGAGGGCGACTGTGGCCCCGGGCAGACAGCAGGGACCCTGGGACTCAGGGATGAGGGCCGGCCCCTCTCCCAGACCCTCGCGGTCTACTCACTCCGCAACTGGCCAGCAAGAAAGCCATTCGCCAAGGCCCCCGCCCTCTGTGCCTCCAAGGGAGGGAGCGGGGGCCGCTTCCGAGCACCCCTTCTGCTCCCCCCGCGCGGCTCGCAGGGCTTTGGCGCAGTCA
>NW_005364671.1:751015-751217 GCF_000412655.1 Myotis brandtii
ACCCCTTCCCCCCTACCCTGCCCCTGCCTGGTCCCGCCCCGCTCGGCCTAGGGGCCGCCCCGATTGGCTGGGCCTGTCCGCTCCCGGCAAAGAGACCCCTGGCGATTGGCCATGGGTCACCTGCTGTAGGGAGGTGAAAGGCTGACGATTGGTTAGGCCAATTTTGGGAGAGGCGGGACCGCCGGCCACCCGCGGGTGGGCA